>NW_008603585.1:50337-65464 GCF_000691845.1 Merops nubicus | reverse complement strand
TTGAGTACTGTGTCCAGTTTTGGGCATCGCAAGATAGGAAGGATATGGAGCTGCTGGAGCAGGTCCAGAGAAGGGCAGCAAGGCTGGTGAGAGGGCTGGAAAACATGCCTTATGGAGACGAGCTGAGGGAACTGGGGTTGTTTAGTCTATAGAAGAGGGGACTGAGAGGACACCTTATCTTCCACAACTACCTCTAGACCTCTACAACTACCTAAAAGGAGGTTGTAGTGAGGCTGGTGTTGGCCTTTTCTCCCAAATGGGTGATGGGACGAGAAGAAATGGCCTCAAGTTGCACCAGGGAAGGTTTTGGTTGGATGTTAGTATGAATTTCTTCACTGAGGGAGTGGTGAGTCACTGGAACGGGCTGCTCAGGGAGCAGTCACCAACCCTGGAGGCGTTAAAAATTAGTAGATGTAGCAGTTGAGGCTATGGTCTAGTGGTCAGGGAAATGTTGGGAGGAAGGTTGGACTTGATGAACCTGGAGGTCCTTTCCAACCGTAGTGATTCTATGATTCTGTTCTGTGGTCACCTTTATTTTTTGGCCTGATTCTGTAATATGTGGATATTTAGTAAAGTTATGTAAAGTAAACTAAGTTATGTAAAGTGTACTTTAAATTAATGGATTTACTGCTTGGTGACTTCACTCAGAGACATTGCTACTTCTCTTTACAGGATGACAGACATTCAAATGCATATTTGTAGGACAATTTTATGTAGACTTGTAGTAGAATAAAAATTTGTAATAAAATTTGAAGTCTTTCTCTGTAATCTTTTTAGAAGAAGGTATTTCTATCCCTGGGCTCTTAATTCTTTTGGGTTAGACTGAAAAAAAAAAAAAAAAAAAGAAGGTTATTTAGAAATAGTCACTGAAATTGCCATACATGTAATATTTGCTTGGTGTCTCCAAAGCAGATGAAACAAGGCTGATTCCTGCAGTGTTTTAACATGGATACCTCTGTAAAAATAAGTATCACTTGGTACCCTTTGGAATAACCTTCGTGAGAGGCTGTTAAGCAAAGTGGAATGGAAACCCCTGTCAGAGCTCAGTTGTAATGTGAGAAACCTTGGAGTGTTGCTGCTTGCGTGCTAGTTTTATGGGGGATAAATAGGTTACTGCAACAGCTTGTAAGAGTCAAACTTGTAAGAGATAAACTTTGCAGGAAAAAGCCAGTGATAAAAAAGATTAAATTATCTAGCAGATATATCTGAAGAAGAGAGTATCCTATGCTGTGAACATCTAGAGTGTATTTTCCCATGTTGCTTAATACTTCTGTTCCTCTTTATCTGAGAATTTAAAAAAAAAGAAATGAATGATACTAAGATTTTGACTGACATTCCAGATATATCATATAAGTCATGAAATGATAATACTTCCAGAGGTAGGAAAACAGTTTTGTCCTACATGATCAACATCCTAATGGAAGGTTGAGCAAAACTATTTCAGTTTTGTACCCTAAAATTGAAAATACTTTTTTTTTTAATGTGAATGCATCCAAGATTACTTACTTCCAGATTCCTGCTTTTTCTGCTTTCCAAAAGTATTAATTATATAAAGCTGAAGTAGTGGTTATGTGAAGATTTAGAGTAGTACTACAGAATAGTAGCAGTAATAATAAAGGAACTATGTAAAGGAGAACTGTTATTATTATTAATTTCATGCGTCAAAGCATGTCACAATCTATGTTTAAACACAAACTAGCCAATGTGCCTGAAAGACAGCTTTGATCATCTGCAGGAGGGGTGCATCACCAACTGCCCAAAATGTAGGCAGCAGATAGTGTAGTATATTATTGGATAGGCATGGAAAAAATCTTGGTGTTTCTAGCTGTTGATTTCCTCTCTTCAGAATAATTGCATCATTGTGTTTATTAGTAACTTTTTTCTTTTGTTGCATTCAGGTGGCTGTTAGCCACATTGCGTGTAAAATGAGCAAAACCTGGAGTCTCTCAGGAGTAGTGGTTCTCTTTATTCTTTGCTCCATATTGAAAATCGTTCCTGTCAGCTGATGCTCTCGAAGCTGCCTGGAAGAACTTTGGCATAGAACTTTTTCCTAACCTGTCAAACTGTAAAAGCAGAACTCTGCTTTCATTTTAGAATATAAAAACAAACAAACAAACCAACCCAAACAAACAAAAAAACCCACAAAAAAGAAACCCAACAATAAAAAACCACACAACCTCCCCCCCCAGAAAAAAAAACCACAACCAAGAAAGCCTCAAACAAAACAAGCTAGAGGACTTTGGCCCAGAGCCATTAAGGATGCAGGCAACTGTGCTGCAGTCTGACAGCGTATTCCACAGAACACTGACAAGTTCTCCTCAGGGTCCCTGGAGTGGGCTGAGGCACTTTGCTTGTGCTTAACATATATCAACTGTCACCCGACGGCAGTCAGTGTTGAACTGAACACAATGGAACATCCAGATGGTCTAAACAAAGTGAACAAACGTTCACTGCTATTAAAAGCTTTTTACATCAACTTCCAGTATTTCATGTGCTGAAGTTTATATTGTGTCACTGCTGGGGTGCTTGGCTTCATCCTCAGTTCGTATTGGGGATTTCTAAACTATTGTTGCTTATGTGTTAAAATAACATTCTGAATATGCTTTAAATACGTGCCACTGAACTTTTTTTTTTTTTTTTAATAGGAAATGGGTCATTGTATGCTAATCACATGCTTTCAAATATTGTAATGGATTGTCCCATCTAATTTCCCTTCACTTTTAGCCCAGTGTAGCCTCCTTCCAGCACCTACCCCACCAAACACGTGTCGAGCACGTACCGTGCTGACTCCAATCCGCCTTAGTGGAGAGTGCCAGAGGTGCTCGCCAACGTATGTGTTTGTGCCATGGTTTGCTTGCTTCCCTGAAAGACTATGAGCTATCTACTGCTGTCTTATTAGGGATTAAGGTGTGTAAGTGACAAATGGACCTTTTACATCTCCTTCCTCTGACCCTTTTTCCTGGTATCCACTTTATTCAGTCCAGAGCCTTGCCTTCTGCTTGCTAAAATAAATTAATTGGTGGGAAACCACTAGCTTAGTTCAGGGTATTGCTTCTTGTGAAGCTGCAAGGAAATTCTTATGAAGACTGTGAATGAGGAAATCTTTCCATAACAGTGCTGCATTTTGCAAGTGTGGTTTCTGGTTAATTGTATACCATTTTTGAAAGAGTGATCAAAAGCATTGGAGCATTAAAAAAATACTTAATTGTATTGACTTAAACAACAGAGAGACATAATATTCTTTCAAATATGAGTGTCACATGCAAACTGCTATATCTGTCTGCAGAATGACTGAAAAGTACAAATAAACTATATTTTTGCTTCCTTTTAAAATGAAACCTAACCAGCCTTTCCCCACAAACACCAGATTGTTAAGGTATTAGAGAAGATCAGTTGGACCATCAGCCTTCTCAGGTAAGGACTTTTTTCTTTGGTTTGTGCCCTGTAGACCTAGCTGTTACTGGTCATCATGATACAAATAATAACATGGAAAAAAGGCACTCGAAAAAAAATTTTTTAAACCATAAGAATATAATCTTGGCATTCACTATTTCTTTGTACTTCTGGTGGCTTTTATCCCAGCATGTGTCATTCAGCTGCTTGTTATTGATAGCACTAACTTTCACAACAGGGACAAGAATGTGCATATTTCTTCTGAGAGAGAAATCCTGTCACACTTTATAGGTTGGAATGAGCAGAGCTTTGCAGCATCGAAGCAGGGCTACTGTGAATGTGGTCTGAAGGTCTATGTGGAGTATGCTAGCAATATTCTTTCTAAGATATTTATATCTTGGAGTAGTATTGAAATTCTCAAAGTTGGTTCATTTAGAAAATGATTGAGGAAATTACCATTCTGAATTAAGGAGGTTTCTTTATATGTATTGTAAAACCACCATACTTTTTAAATTTTAAGAGCTTATTACACAATTTTTTTCTGCTTCTTTACAAATAGCAATTGTCAGCTTCTAAGCCTGTTAATTACAAGATTCAATACAAGGTTGAATACAAAGTAACAAATCACGTTGTATTTATCAATACTATGTCTTGTAGTATCACAAACTGTTTTAGGTGTCATTGCCTCTATAAATATTTGAAACAACTGAAGCTGTCTGAATCTTGCTTGGTGTTTTAAAAAACTTATATAACAGAGGTATTTGTAAAAAAAAAAAATGTTTTACAGAGCCATTTTCCTTTCTGACAACAATATATAAGTAATCATAATATAGGAATATTATTTTTTAATATCTGGTTTCACTACTAGTTCTGAAGGTGACATGAAAAATAGTGAATTTTTCCTGACTGTGTAATAGCTGACACTTGTTATGCTGAATACAAGACCAATGCCTGTTTTCAGAAGCTTTGAATGTGAGGTTCCCAGATCCAAATTTGGAATGCACAACTTTTTCAAGTCAGTTCTATTTCATTCTGAGCTTTAATCAAATATATTACCTTAGTCTGTTCATTTGGAAATCTTGTTTTGTGGGCTTTAAATGTTTTTTTTTCTAAAATGTTGAAAAGAACTAGAAGAAAATTCCCACTTTTTTCATGCTTTTCTCACTATTAGTTATTTTTGTTGCATGGCTATAACTCTCCTCTCTCTAGCACTCTGTCTGTCCTAAAAAGACCAAATCCTTGGCTAGGCAAAGATCCTTAGGAATAAAGTTGCTGCTGGTAATTGCCTTTGAGTTCTGCAGTACCCACATTGTTTTCAGAGATGAAACGGCTCCTTACAGGCGTCTTTACTCGAAGGGGTCTGATACATCTGTCACAAAAGATCTGTTGTGTGTGTTCTGTCATTTTCCTGTCCCCTGAATCCTTGAACCTGGCAGATACACAGGACTGCTTTGCCCGGAGCTCATCTGGCATTAGGGTGAACTTTGTTTGCAAGACATGTGCCCTAAGAACACCAGGGTAAGGTTTTACACAATGAACTTACACAATGTTTTAACGCTTACGGGATCAGTGCATCAGAAACATATAAAATATATAGAAGTAGGGTTAAACCCTGGTGACACTGGTGGGTATAGCCCACCACTGGAGACTTCTTTTCTAGATGGTTCAGCTAGTTGCTATGTTATGCTGGAACATGACAGTAAAAGAACTGAATATAATTCTGAATTATAAAATTATTAATTTCTGATGTTTCCATTCCAGGGGTTTATTGCCAAAACTGTAGGAAGTGGATGTGTGAGGAAATGTTTTACAATAAGGGTGACATCATTAATTTTAAGTATTTCACTAAGCAAGACCTTTCTTAACCGGACAGAATGACAGAGAAAGAAAGATATTACTTTACGTAAGGGAGCCCTGAGAGGTATTAGGACAAAAAACTCTTACAAAACTATGGTTCTCATGTTTGGCAGAGGTCAAGCATTGTGCCCGCTGTAGATGAGCCATTTGGAGCCAGATTGTCAATCCAAACGCAGGCTGCTCTGTTTCCTGTTTATGCCTGCACAGAGTTACACATCCTGACTCGCTTGCCTTCAGCTGCAGGTTTTTCCGCACTCCCTAGGAGATTTCTTCCTTAAAATGGCTTGTTATTTATCATTTGAGTAAGCCATTGGAATTCTGTTAATTCCTGTTTTACTTAGCACATGCAAACTGGTATCATTAGCTAAAGGATGATAATATAAAGGTAGTAAGTTACTGATACTACCAATTAAATGACCTTTGCAAAACAAAATCTGATCAGACTATGCCTGAATGTAGAGAACCAATGCCAAGTTTACTGCCTTATGGAGGCCTGGCCTATTGTATATCTGACCTGAGGTTATCAGCAATTAAAACCTGGTCTCATGATTTAAAAATAAGCTTTTTGTATATTATACATTTACCTTTTTCCATCTGTCATAAGATTAGTTAAACATGTTTGCACCATAAAGGGACATTCTTAGCAGATAGGTTTACTTGCTGTGTTTATGAAGTTCCTCCATGGGCAAAGACTGTTAGGATATTTTTTGCTTGTTTTTCAGCAGTATAGCTCCTAGAGTAGTTGGTTTCTTTTTTTTTTTTTTTCTTTTCTTTTCTTTTTTAATCCCCCCAACCAATAAAGTGAACTGAAACCCAAATATACCTGAGAGTTCACTGTGCATTGTCCTTTTCTTTTAAAATGGAGCACAAAGCCAAATAAATAATTCTGATTCGAGCCAGGTTAGTCCTATCACAGTTCTGCACTGGCTAATATATGCTTTTCCTTAAAGCTGACATTCTGTTTACATTTCATGCGCTTTCTTACAGGTAGCAAAGAGCTTCTGTTAATCACCTACATGCCTGCCTTAACAGCTGAAGGACAGTAGCTACTGAGCAAGGAGATTTGAATCTGGAGCCCCACAGGCAAACACCTTGATCGTGGTTACAGAATGGGCATGTGGCCCAAGGGACTACTGAGGCCACAGAGAAATGGGCAGCTGGGCCACAGGCTATGCACCTGACCTACAGGTGAGCCCCACTGAAGTTCAACTGACATGGAGATGACAGTGTCAAGGATCACTTTCCTTCTCCAGCGTATTCTGACACTTGCATCTTCAACCTCAGAACTTGCTTGCAAAGTCTTCACTCTTGTTGCTTGGAGCCCGATGCCTTCTTGACTAATTCTGCCTTTGCAGGAGCTGGGTACTGGGAACAAGAGACAGGTGAGACACCAGGTCAGGACACCCAGAAAACAAGTTTGTTCCCCAGCCAAGCTGAAGCATGCTACCCCATAGCAAGTGTGCAGCCAGCCCCTGAGTTCTAGGGCCAGGACAGGTCCCTTTCACTTCTCCAGGGGTCTTCCTGTTTGCCTCCAGACACCCCCCAAACAACAAACCCACCAAGAAGCCCACCCCGCACAAACCCAGCTCCAGCCTCAGCCCCGGTGGCCCCACTCAAAACATGTCTGCAGACATCAAGGAAGCTGCAGGTGACATTCACACACACCTGCTCCTGAGACAGCCACCCAGCACAAGACTGGCCACACCTTCAGCCCAGGACTGCCAGAGGAGCTTGCCCTTCTTGCCTTTACCTGCCATACAGGCAGGGTCTTCCTTCAGCCTCCTCCTCCTCGGCAGAGGGCTTCAGGTGTTGCAGCAGACATCCAGGAGCGATGGAGGCCAGGGACAAAGGACTAGGACACGACACGCGTGTGCAGGGAAGGGGCCACGGGCTGTCCATGCAGAAGACACATCACACACTCGGGCAGGGGACTCCTTCCACCACTGGCTCCACAAAGCTGCCTCTCCCCAGTGGGCCGAGGGTAAATGGCTCGGGCCCTGCTCTGAGGGGGCCTTGGTGCTTGAGGCGCCATGGGCCTGCCCGCCTTCCAATCTTGGTACAGTGCCAGCCGCTCGGCCCAGGCTGCTGGCAGGACTGTGGCTGTGCTGTAAGGGCGTGGACCCCAGCCTGTGTCACCAGGGTTCCAGGGAGCTCCATGTCCCCTGTGAGCACCAAGAATGCAACTGGAATCCCAGCCTGATGGGGAGCTTGCCCTGGCTGCCTGATCACAACAGCCCCATCAACCCAGAGGCTGCTGCTGCTGCTGAGCCGCTCGGCCCAGGCTGCTGGCAGGACTGTGGCTGTGCTGTAAGGGCGTGGACCCCAGCCTGTGTCACCAGGGTTCCAGGGAGCTCCATGTCCCCTGTGAGCACCAAGAATGCAACTGGAATCCCAGCCTGATGGGGAGCTTGCCCTGGCTGCCTGATCACAACAGCCCCATCAACCCAGAGGCTGCTGCTGCTGCTGCCCATGCCCAAACCCTGAGGTTTTGCAGAGGATGCATCAAGTGAGACACAGCACCAGCATCTGCTGGACGGCTTATGGGATGGAATGGCCATGGCCATGGCTGCCATGCTAAGAGGAGGCTGACCTGCTCCATGCTTACAGGCAGGTTATGCCACAGTGGCTCCTAGGGAACGTGCCTGCTCCTCAGCAGCAAGGGGATGTGCTCTGGACCCACAGGAATCCCACCTGGTGGGAGGCACGAGACTTCCTGACTTAGGGCATGCAACGCTCTGCGCTTTCTGCTTCTGGGAAGAGTAAGCACAGTCTGCTGAAGCATCTTAGGGTCTAAGCATCCACACCAACACCTTCTGCAACAGCCACAGTCTGTCACATGCAGGTGCATGCCCAGACACACCCCGACTCACATCTCGGGTTACTTTTCCCAGCGAAGAAAACAGGAGCACATTGTGGCACCAGCTGCAGCCTTGACCTCTCCCAGTGGGAGGCAGGTCCAGAACTCCATCCAGCCTAGCACTAGGTGGCCTATACTGAGCTACTACAGGTCTCCAAAGCTCCTCTCCAGGTTCAGCACAGAGTGTGCACCGAGGCTGGGAAGCAGGGGATGGAGCCCAGCAACAGCCCTGCCCCTGTGAGAGCTCCCATCCTGCTCGCTCTCTCATCAACAGGCATGTGCAGCCCTGAAACAGAGTGGCTGCTAAGGAAGAAGAGCATTTTTTAAGCCTTTCATGCTTTCATGTGGCAAGTCACTAGAGAAGAGAGCAAGATTTAGTTTTCATTTTTGTTTTCTTTAGGGAAAAATGTCTGAAAAATATCTCATTTGTGTTTGTTGACCTTTACTTTTTAAGCAGCTGAAAAACACCAGGGGTTCTCAGAATGAGTTTCTTCATGTTGCCTGTGGAGGAACTGTCTCCAAAAACAGCTAGGAAGCCTTACTGGGGAATGATGGGAATAAATAAAATTTCTTTGATTTTGTTTTGATCCAGTTTCATCATAGTGGTTGCTCTCTCAACTTAACTCAGGACCTGCACCTGTGTCAGGGAAACCCCTGGTATCAATACAGGCCGGGGGATGAAGGGATGGAGAACAGCCCTTCAGAGAAGGACCTGGGGGTTCTGCTGGATGAAAAGCTGGACATGAGCCAGCAACATGCGCTCACAGCCCAGAAAGCGGCTCCTATGCTGGGCTGCATCTGAAGGACCATGGGCAGCAGGTTGAGAGAGGGGATTCTGCCCCTCTGCTCTGCTCTGGGGAGACCTCCTGCAGTGCTGGGGCAGCTCTGGAGTCCTCAGCACATCAGAGACAGGGACCTGCTGGAGCAGGGACAGAGGAGGCCACGAACATGATGTAAGCACTGGAACTCCTCTGCTGTGAGGACAGGCTGAGAGAGTTGGGATTGTTCAGCCTGGAGAAGAGAAGGCTCTGAGGAGAACTTGTGCATTTTCTGTACTTAAAGGGAGCCTATAAGAAAGCTGGGGACAGACTTTTTAGAAAGGCTTGTCGTGACAGGACAAGGGGTGGTCGTTTTAAGCTAAAAGAGGGGAGATCAAACAAGTTAGAAGTAAGACATTTTTTACAGTGCAGGTAGTGAGACACTGGTGCAGGTTGCCCAGAGAGGCTGTCAATGTCCCATCCCCAGAAACATTCCAGGCTAGAGTGAGGTTGGATGGGGCTCTGAGCAGCCTGCTCTAGCTGAAAATATCCCTGCTCCCTGCAGCAGGGTTGGACTAGATGACCTTGAAAGTTCCCTTCCAACCCAAATGATCTTATGATTCTATGAAAATGCTGCTTTGTATAAGCTAAGCTGAGGTGACCATATAGATGTAATAGACCAAGGGTACATTTGACTGTTATTCCCATAAGGTGTGTTTTTGGTTTCAAGGAACTAATTTACAACTTGTCTACAAGCTTTAAAAATTTGATATTTTTCCATTAAAAACAGACATTTATGAATGAATCACCTTTAGGGCCATACCTATGAGAGCTTATCAGTGAAGGAATGGGAGCAGTCCAAACCCATGGCAATGGTTGGAACAGGATGGTGTGTGATAGATGGGCCCCAGGTATGTCTCAGAACACTGACTACATGTCAGAAAAACTGGCATTTTATTTTCAGAGGCTGCATACCAGAACTGTCAGATCTTTGTTTCAAACAGTAATCCACAGCAGAGGAAATTAGAGCAGCAGCAACACAGAGGTTCCTTTAGTCATCAGGACTGCCTGCTGACCTTGCTGTTAATGAAGAGGTGCTTGCTGCACAGGTGACAATACTTTTGCTGTGAAACACTTGGCATCCCTGCTTACATTGCTCAAAACCAATCCAATTAGTATTCATTGCAGCTTCTAGGGCTGGAAGGAGCTCCAGCTGGCTCTGTGGAGTGGCAGCATAGCCCAGGTGAAACAGCTACTTCAGCAGGGGATAACAACAGGTGAGGACTGTGCAGCTCACTGTTGAATTTCACAGTGCTTCTCTTCACCCAACTTTCTTTTTTCTCTCTCTTCAGTGTTCTTGACATCTATAAATTGAAGGCTTCGTTGCTGTTTTTCCCACATGGATGAAAACTGTTAGAGACCTTTACATGATACAACATGTAATGAGTCTGCTACTCACCCCTTCTCCAAACTACATGGAATGGACACCTCCAGGCAGCTCAGTTCCTTGTTTTTCAGGGAGTTTTGGCAACAACTCCCTGAATACAAACTGCATTACACTGTGCAGCAACCAATAGCTCCATTGTATAGTTGGTCCTCCAGTGAGGTGCAGATCTGGCCCATTTTGGCCACTGGACCACACCCGCTTAGATAATCAAGTCCACAGTGATTTGACAGGGCTTTCAACTAGACTTGGGCAGGGGCAGAATACCACAGCACATAACAGAAAACATCCAAAACAAGGGGGCCTGGTGCTGTGACTGCCTCTGGAGAGTGCAGAAGGGGCTCAAGTATGTGCAGGTGAGAGTGTCCACCACCACTGCTGCTGCCTCCCCACTCCCCGTTGCGCCCAAAGTGCAGGCAGCAGCATGGTCCTAGGCCAGCCCCCAGAGATGGGCCCTTCTCCCCAGGTCTAGGGACTGAGCAGCCTGGTGTCCACAAGCCCTTTCCCAGCAACAAGCAATATAATTGCCCTGGAAATGGGGAGGGTCTGTGAAGCTGACTGCTGCCAATTGAATGTTTTCTGTGTACGTAAATTTGTCTGGGTTTGATGAACGCTGGAGGCCAGAGAGGGGTCTGGTATTTGTGCCATTACAGCAGATGTGTGTGGGAAGGGGTATGAATAAAACTGACAACTCTGTGGCGGAAGGGTTGCAAGCACTACAGGACAAGCAGTCTGTTTTTTTAAACTCATCAAAGGGATAGGAAAAAATAGATATTAACCTTGCTTTTCAGATGTAGTGTGAAGAAGGCCGCTTCAGAATATGATTTCACTGTTAGCATCCTGGGAGGTAGTTCATCTTGCCATAGTATTGAGATATAAAATATTGAAGGAAGTGACAGTATCTTGCTCTTGTAGTGCCTAAACTGCCTGCAGGACCAGTAGTTATTTATTTCTCTGGCTGTCCAGCACTGGCTACTTCTTCCTACTTCATGTCAGATAGCTGTCGGTGGTAACTCCAGTAAACTTATTTCATTATGGTTTCTGTTTGGGCAGCTGCAGTGTTTTTGATATTATCAGAGGCTCTTATCCCATCCCTGTATTTATATGGTTTATATTAGTATGGTATCTAAATACTTGCCAAGGATTAATTAAGGTTTTAATATAGTGATACCACAGTGAGGCAGAAAAATCCCACAGTTCCTATTTTACAGACTGAAAATGAGCAACATTATGTAGTGATTTGTGTAACAGTGTAAGACTGAGACTTGTCTTAAGCCTTTCATTTTTCTAGCTTGAATGCTGAGGTGGGCTCGGCCACTCATCCTCCAAACTTAAGTACCGAAGAGTTACAACTGACACCTGTGTTCTGAATTTTGTCCCCATTCAAAGCTCCCTCTCTCCACAACAAAAAGGAATCCTAAAGCAAACAAAAAAACCTCAAACAAACTACTCCAAGCTACAAGTCAGCTTTGGAAAAGTCATTACAGGAAAATATAATTCTTATACACAACTGAATGAATTCCTTTTTTCCCAAGGGGTGAGTATATTTAATGATAGAGCAGAGCTGAGTTTTGGAAATTTAGTTTTAATAGATGTTAAAGTAATCATTAAATGCAATCAAGTTTATTTCCTATGTTATTTGAAGTCAAAAGGGTGGTCAGAGTCTCTTTCCAGACATTCCCTGTTGTCTTGATAAGTTTTGTTAAACAACAGCTGATGAGAGTATTTATATCTTGAGTAGAGTGAGTATTGTTTGACTATAATTTTCTATTTTTATCATAATTTGTTGTTTGCTTCTTACATTATGGATGTACTTGATGTAAATTGCAGAAAACAGCATTTTAAGCCTTTTTTCCTCAATTGTCTTTTCAGTACATGTAAGATCATGAAAACACTTTGCAGTACCCAAGTTAACTTTAGAATGGTTAAGCAATAGTTCCCTTGATGACCATGTTCACATTGTTAGATGCATCAACACACATGTTTTGTCTATCAGGCTAAAAGAATATCCCATTTAGGGCTTTTCCCCATAGTAATCAAGACTGAAGACAGCAAACCAGCATTCCCTTCAGAGGATGCAGCAACAAAATGAACTCAGCATTTCTTAAAGACTAAGACCTGGTACTAGTTCCTTTCTGCAATATATTGTAGTGTGACTTCAGTTTCCTTTGGTGGAAGTAGCCAACTTAAAAAGTACAAGATAGCAGATTAATTTAGCAAAAATGCATTGCTGTGCAGAAACCTCCTTAAATTTGGACTTGTTGCTGGTCAGAGCTGGCCTGTTGACCTTTGTCCACTCTAGCTGGGTAAACCTGCAGGTCCTTGCTAAGGAGTGCCTGCAGCACGAAAGGCCTTAGGCTCTAACTAAATGTACAACACATGTAAATAGCCTTTCCAGATATTTTTGTTAGTGTAACTAATATCAATCTGAGCCTAACACCTTCCTTTATTTAGGAGGTGAAAGAGTTGTGAAATATTTACGTCTTTGAAGATTTTAAAACATGGTATTTGTTTTCTTCATGATTTTCACTGATTTAAAAAGTTTTTTATTTATAGCAAACCCCATTTTTCTTACAAGAAGCATATCAACTCAGCTGCCTCTTCCTGGAAAAAAAAAAAAATGGCTGGCATAAAAGCAAATAGCCTGTGGATTTGGCAAGATGGTAAACAGAAAGGTTATAATTAGTTTCAAAAGATTATTCTTCCATTTGCGGTGGAATATTGCATTATGCCTTTAGTTGAGAAATAGGAATAGTAATCTCAAATTTTATGCACCTTGCGGTAGCTTGCTGAAGACCACTCAAAATTTTACTTTAAAAACTGAACAAACAAAAGCAAGGCAAACTAGGACAAGCTATCTTCACAGCTTTGTTTTAAAATACCACGGGCATATTTTTACTAAGGACCCAAATTTACTGGCCTCTTCCTAGTAGAATCCTCATCTGCTCTGATTATTTGATAAAGACTAATTCTGTCAGGTTGTTTTGCTTTGTTTCCCTCCCCCCCCCGCCCCGAATTCTTAACCTTTCCATACTTTCAGTGTATTTTTAAATTATTGCAAAAATTCCCCTTCCTCCTCCTGTGGCTAGCAGGAAGCCAGCAGGATACAAATACTGCTTACTCACGGAAATTAAAAACAAAACAATAGGTAAGAAAAATAAAGAAATAAAATGAACAAGAGATGCTATCTTTTCTCTTAAAGCTTAATGTGTTCTGCATTGGTTATTCAATATACAGGAGCTTAAAGTATTGAAACTTCTCCAAGAGAGTTTCTAAAGAATTTGGCTCCAGTGTCTGTAACTGAAATATGGTGTTATCTATCGGTCCTGTTTGTGTGCCCATAAAATGGATTAAAAAACCAGTAAGCCAGAAACAGTAGCCTTGTAGCCCAGAGTCTATATTCAAGGTGCAACAGTTTATACAAAGAGGCCATCTATTTACTAAATTATTTTTCTAGTACTCCTGCAAATGCCAGCACTGACAGGACTCACCAGGCAGGCACAAGTAGTGTCAGGTTGCCTGGACATGTGTGCTGATCATACCCTCAACACGCAAGATCCCTCTCACTCTCCTGTAAGTCTCTCCTGAGCTGCTTGGACTATCCTGTGCTCTTGCTACTGAGCAGAAGCACAGCGTGTGCCAGGGGAGCATTTTCCTTTGAGTGCACCAGCCCAGACATGGGCTGATTACCCTGTTCGTGCTGTTAAAAATCAACTTAGTAAAAAAGAAAACGGGAAAGTATGCTTTCTTTTCTATTTCTACGAGCGTGCCAGTGATACGATTGTCTGATCAAGTTTCCTATTTCCTCTTGAATCAAAATATAGAATCACAGAAGATTTGGGTTGGAAGGGATTTCCAAAGGTCACCTAGTCCAAAGCCCCTGCAATAAGCAGGGACATAAACTAGGCCAACCTCCTCAATGCCTCATCAAGCCTGACCTTGAATGTCCCCAGGGTTGAAGCCTCCACCACCTGTCTGGGCAACCTATTCCAGGGATCTGTCACCCTCACACTGAAGAACTTTTTCCTAATGTCTAACCTTTTCTAGCTTAAAACCATAACTCCTTGTCCTGTCACTACAAACCCTTATGAATAGTCCCTCCCCTGCTTTCTTGTAGGCCCCTCTCAGGCCCCAGATCCTTCTCTTCTTCAGGCTGAACAACCCCAACTCCCCCAGCCTGTCCTCATAGGAGAGCTGCTCCAGCCCTCTGATCATTTTTGTGGCTCTCCTCTGGTCATGCTCCAACAGCTCCACGTCCTTCTTGTGCTGGGGGCTCCAGAGCTGGACACAGGACTCCAGGTGAGGTCTCACCAGGGCAGGGTAGAGTGGCAGTGTCCTGGTTTGGCTAGGATAGGGTTGGTTTTTCACCTGCAGTCAGGAGGGAGCTGTAGCTGGGCAGGCAGCTGGCCCAGACGGGGGTTATTCGTTGCCATGCTGACATCATGCCTGTAGGAGCAGGGCCAGTCTGGGCGCGGGGCTGGGTGGGCTGGGGCTGGACAGGCCGGGGGCACCACACCTGCAGTCAGGAGGGAGCTGTAGCTGGGCAGGCAGCTGGCCCAGATGGGGGTTATTCGTTGCCATGCTGACATCATGCCTGTAGGAGCAGGGCCAGTCTGGGCGCGGGGCTGGGTGGGCTGGGGCTGGACAGGCCGGGGGCACCACATCTCTTGGAGCTGGAGTAAGAAGGCCTCATCGATAAGCTCCCCTTGATCAGGCAGCCTGTAGTAGACACCAGCCACTAGGTTCCCTTTGTTGTTGTAAGAATCCCTGATTCTTACCCATAAGCTCTTGACCTTCTTGTGGCTATTCTTAAGGGAA
>NW_008603585.1:48337-49367 GCF_000691845.1 Merops nubicus | reverse complement strand
AGCCTGGGCCCCCCTGTCCTGGCGGGCTGCTCCCCAGCCAGGGGTTATGGTGACGTATTGCTCTCAGGGGGGAGCTAGGTTTGGTACTAACTTTGTATATATTTGTACATAGTCTATTTTATTATCATTATTACTATTAGTAGTAGTAGTAGTATTAAAGCTGTTTTCTTTTCTAGTCAATACGTCTCTCTCCCTTATTCCCTTTCTCTTTCTCTTTTGGGGGTGGGGAGAAGGGGTTAACAGAGAGCATCTGTTATGGTTCTGGGGGCTGCCCTGACCCCAAACCATGGCAGTTGCCCAGGCTGCATGCATTGGTGTAGAGGCACTTCAGCTGGGCTGCCAGATGTGGTATCATTTTAGAGGGACATCCCTTTAATCCCTGAGGATGTTCCTTCACTACTATCCTGTTATTCTCCAATTCCTCTAACCCTGGTAAGTTGTCCTGTTGCCTATCACTGATGGTCCTAGCATCACCACCCCCTCCCCCCTTCACATTTAGTTTAAAGCGCTGTGAATCAGCCCCACTATGTCTTGGGCAAGGATCCTCTTCCCCTTTTGAGACAGGTCTCTCCCCTTTGCTACTAGCATTTCTGGTGCCATATACGCTATTCTGTTACCAAAAAAACCCAAAATTGTGGTGGTGCCACGAGCCCCAGAGCCATGCATTGATAGATTGGATTTTTCTGTTCATTCCAATGTTGCTGCTATCAACCGGAAGCACAGCAGAGAAAATAACTTGTGCTCCATATTCCCTCACCAACTGTCCCAAGGTCCTGAAATCTCTTTTAATTCTTCTTAGGCTATGTGTTGCTGCATCTTCTCTCCCCACCTGGGAAAACAGTAAGGGGTAGTAATCCAAGGACCTCACTAGGCTAGGAAGTTTCCTAGTGATGTCCTTAACCCTGGCTCCAGGGAGACAGCAGACCTCCCTGTGAGGTGGGTCTACATGGCATATAGGACCCTCTGTTCCCTTCAGAAGAGAGTTGCCTACAATAATAACTTTTTTTTTTTTTTTTTTTTTTTTTTTTTT
>NW_008603585.1:29442-48319 GCF_000691845.1 Merops nubicus | reverse complement strand
TTTTTTTTTTTTTTTTGTGTGTGGTGGTGATACAGGCTATAGGCTTGTCTAGCTGTGTAGGCATCTCTGGTGTAGTTTATTGCTTTCATCATCATTTGGGTGTTCTACCACAATTAAAGCCTCATACCTGGTACTTAGAGGCACCTGGGGGTGTGTGGTGTGCAAAAGGGGACTCTTCCTACTGCCTCTACTCACTTTTCATTTAGGCTACTGCCATTGGCCTGGCAAGGGCAGGAAACAGAGGCTCCTTGATTGTGGGTGCCCTCCAACAGGTGCTCCCATTTCTGTTTTAGGGAGGGCAGAGTCTGACACCACCAGTCTCCCTCCTGTTCCACCTCCCTAATGCTCCTTAACCTTTCAACCTCATCACGTAGCTCTGCCCCCATGCTGAGTAGATCGTCCGCTTGTTCACAACAGACACAGCCATTCGCAGAGCTGCCGCTCGCTGCCAGCGCAAGGCTCAAGCAATCCTTGCAGCCTGTGACCTGGAGAGCTGTGTGTTTCTGGGGGAGATCTCTCTGGGTTCTCCCATCCATCGTGGCGAGAACCATTTATCGGTGCCTCCCGCCGCGTGGAGGCCACGGCTGAGCTCTGCCGTGCCCTGCCCTGCCTGGCTCGCGCCTTGCGGCGAGCCGGTTCCCTCTCTGGAGACCAAGCGTCGCATTCGGAAAGCCCGCCCTTGTTCCTGTAACGCCTCCAGCCACCTCACCCTCTCGGCCTCCTTAGGGTGTGTATTTGAAACACTTTTGGATGCAATTACTTAGTTTGCATTTATGTGTCTTGTAACCTAACCCTCCTTCAAAAACACTGATTCCATATTTGCGGTCTCATATTTTTCTCTGAAGTTTCATATCTTACTGTCTTAAGTCTTTAAGTTCTCCAGCACCATGGTCATGTGATCAAAGACTTGTATGCTATTCAACATTTTCACTCTAGACTTTGGGATAAATAGACGTCTCCATTGCCACTGACATGTGTGTGAAGAACAGCTCATAACATGATTGAGCTCCATTGATTTTTAATAAAAGTTTAATAAGATGATACAGGTCAAAAGCTTTACAAAATTTGCAATAAATCCCTGTGGTGATCTGAACAAGACCTAGTGGGGATAGCTAACACCAGAGGAATTTAAATCCATGTTGAATTATTTGGAGGATAACAAGGATTTGAAACTTTTTGGTTAATCATTTTGAACATTTGGCTTCTAATTATGACATTTATAAAATTACGTGGCTCAGCTTGTTTATGTTTTGTTTTTATTCACAGGTGACTTGCACATAGGTGCTTTACTAGGCAAGAGATCTCAGAAAAATACTTGAATCTATCCCTAAAAAAGGTAACCTCAGATTTACATGTGAGTAAATAGTTTTGGGTTTTGTCCATTTTCTCCTGAAATAGCTGACTGATGTTGCACAAATGCATTCGAATCGGGTGAAGCTCCAGCTGTGCTACAGTTTTTAACCAACTCTGGGGCATAACTGTCTATTAAAGTTCCTTGAGTTTGTTGCAGTATTAGTTAGATGACTTTTGAAACTTGGCTAGGCAAAATGCAGAATCAGTGGTACATCAGTTACAGACATCCTCTGGGCTTACAATACAGAAAACACTTCCATAGAAAGCCTCAGTACCTCCTCCAAGAGCTTAGATGTTGTCCCCAAGCCCTGTCCCTTCCTCTGTGCCTGTGTGGGAATCCTGACCACCAGTGGGGTAAGCCTTGTGTGTTACATTGCTGGTGCCATGCTCATGGCTGCAGGCCAGAGCTGTGGCCTGAAGGCTGGCCAGTTCAGTATGAGTCGTTGTCCCTCAGGACATGGGAGTTTTTATGAGCAGCAAAACCTTTTTATGGCTTAACTTTGTTCCCTGAACTTGCAGACTGCAGAGGAACAGGATGTTTATTGTGTGTACGATAGCTGTTCCCACTGAAGAGTGGATACAGATCACTTCTGGGGGCTGTGCAACCATACCTTGCAATGACATTGTGTAGGTGTGGGTCCTGAGGACTTCCAGTGATAACGGGGGCTACACCTGGGAGATCTGTGCCTGGCTGTCCTTATTTCCTTTTTCAGCAGTCTTTTTAACCTTCCTTCCTCCCGTGCTTAGTACTTGCCTCTTCAAAGTGCTGGCAGGTGTGTTGCCTGGTTTTATTCTCCACATTGAACTCCAGATCTAAGTACAGCTCTGCTCAGATGGAAGGAACAGCACAAGAATTTAAAATCTGGATTTAGTCTGTGATGCTACCACGGAAGCATGCTAGGATTGGCTCATTCCCTTTGCCTCTTTTGGCTTGATCATCTCCTTTCCAAAAAAAAAACCCCAAACCAGGAACTCCCCCCCCAAAAAAAAACCCAACCAAAATCAAACCACCCCAAAACATCATCATAACCACTTTTAAAGACTTTCACTGTCTTTGGTGGGCTTTGGGCTGGGACTGCCATGAGTTAAGATGAAGATTTCATTAAATTCCAGTCTTGTCTGTAGCATCATAGCGGTTGCGTGCAGCTTTTCAGGAAAGTGTATGCTATGTTCCTCCTGAATGCCCTAAAAATAGATATTAATGCAGGTAGAGTGCCTTGTTTAATCCTCAGCTTAGCATTATCAGGTGATGTTTCAGGTGATAAAAGTCTTATCATTAGCTGATGTTTTTGTGTCTTGTGTACTATATAGATGGCTTCATGAAAAGATGTAGAATTTTCTTTCGAATTCAAAAGCAAAAAATAGAGTTTGTTGAGAACTTTAATAAGTTTTGGCCACAGGGTTTGTGGCACAGAGCAGTATCCTACTGAAGATAACCAAGAATGCCAACTTTCATATCGATCTAATGCTGAAAAATGAGCTTTGTGCTCCCTTGCTGGCTGGGCAGTAAGAGACGGGACAATTCAGTGCATAAATCTAAAACCCTCTGGAAAACAGTCTTTATAGCTCCAGTAAAGTCCTGTAGTGAGTTCAGTGTTTGCTGTTGACATCAAAGACACCTAAATATTCCTTAATGTAGTGAAATGTCCCAGAGGGTCACCAGTAAGAATTGTGGATTTTTTTTGGTATGGCACACAGTTTTTGAAGGTTCCTCTCTATTATCATCTTCATTGGTGTCCTATAGATGAAAAAAATAGGCAATCCTCCATTTGCTTTATGTGCTGCCTGAGTGCAATGGCTATGTTCCAGAATAATGCACTCAAAGTGTCAAGCACGAACCCAAAACCGGTGAGAGGATTCTGCAAGAGCTATAAATTCCCTCTTCTCCAGAGGTTGTTTCTGGACTCACCTTGATGTGCAGAGCTTATTTCTGTGCTTGGGTTAATGTTTAGGTTTTCTTTGTAGGTCATCTTTTATTCTAAAAGCTAAATTGAAACCCTTCTGTTCTCCTGTTAAATTCATTGTTTCTCTATATTGTACAATATTTTAAAAGGGGGCAATTCCTTTTTGAATTATAGTTCTTCAAGTTATACAGTTATTATCTCTATAACCTTTCCTGTCACAACCTTCAGAAAGACAGTCTAGCAAAGGTTTAGGTGCTGGTATTTTGTAATTAGTATCTTGGATTTAAAATCTGTTTTCATATAATTTAAATGTATCCAGTACATATATTAAGCTCTAGATCTTTGGCCAATATCTGTTGCTACTAAGATACTGTAGTTTGTCTGTACTTCAGCATCTGATGTGTTCTACATTTCCTTCCTCACAGATGTATTTTGACCATGTTTCCATGAGTATTTATTTATTCTGATAGAACGTATACGTGTAAAGATCACAACCTGTAGCTGGTTCGCAGATTTCAAAAGTCATCACCCTGGAGAGAGTGATACTTTAGCTATGTCAATAAGCCAAGGTGGCTCACCAAGTGGAAAACATCTTCTGAGCTGGGGATGGACCCAGGAAAGGGGTATGGAGGACAGGACTGTTGCCCACTTGTAGATGGACAGTGCATGTCTCGGCTGCTGCCTCCTGCCTTCACTCCAGCTCTGCTCTCAGGTGTAGCTGAAAGGGCGGGATGGATCATCTAGTCCTGTGATGCATGTTGAATACTGAGGACTAAGCTACTGGACAAGGCAGGAAATTAAAATAGTTTATTTACAATTTATGTTCTGCACTCCCAAAATTACTCTGTAACTTTCCCCAGAGTCACTCAGGCTGGACAGATTTTGTTCCCCCTCATCCTTGCATCTGTAAAGTGGGGATTCACCTATGTGAAATATTTTGGGGACCTACAAGGGGAATGGGACTGTATATATGCAAAGAACTGCTTTTTTTTTTTCAGGTTGGTTATACAGCAGTTGATTTTATATCAAGCAAAGTTATTTTATGAGGCCATTCCTGCCCTTTGAACATTGATCACCTCCTTTTGTTTTCTTGGCTACATTTTCTCATGAATTTCTTACTCTGCTAATGTGTGGGGTTTTTTCCTTCTCTGCAAAGACATGTAATTTTTGAATGTGTATGAGTAGCATGTATCCCCCTCTCCAGTAATGTTATGACTACTTCTACTTTATGCTTCTGAAGGATTCAGCATTGTGGGAAAATATAGAATGCTGTGTACGAAAGAAATAGAAGAATATTAGTGTATTCAAATGGAGGAAAACAATAATTGAAACCAGACTCACATTTGGCCATAAATTATTAGAATCTGTACAGGTGTAATTAAATAGAGAGCAGCTTAACTGCAGTTTAGTAATGACATACTTTAGCCTGCATGCCAACACTAAATGTTTTCTCTTCAGAAATAGAGCTGATGTGCTTCAGGCAGGGAAAACAGTGTCTATTAGAGGTTACATTAGACATTGGAAAATATAAGTGTAGGAGATCTTAGAGGTAAGACCAGGAAAAAAACCAGGTTGGCATTCATTAAATTGGCTTATTTATGTATAAATGGATTCTTTTTAATAGGTGTTGAGTGTTTTTTGTCTTCAGCCAGACTCATCCAAGGGGTGAGCTCTGAACTGGGGATGCAGTTCAACTCTAAACACTCAGGAAAGGCTGATTTCTGTTGGAGGCTTCTTTGTCATCTCCTTGTCTCCTGTTTGTCTTCTCTATCCTACCTGCCTAGTCCTTCTTGTTTTTCCCCTCCCTCCTCAGGAGTTCTTGTTCCCTTCGCATTGTCTCAGGTCTGCTCACCTGCTTATTGAGGTGGACCCCAATGCTAGCATGTGGTGCTGACTTCCACAAGACTGTCTGAAGGTGAAGGCATTCCAGGAGCCACCAAGTTGAGGACTGCCAACACCAACAATGTTGGGCTCTTATTGTTTTCACAACAGCTTTGTGGCCTGATGTAATTTCCACTGCCCTGAGTAAGGACAGAGGACACTGAGAGAGGCTGCAGGAGATCCCAGCACCATCAGCACACACCTCACAGGTAGCAGGAAGAACCAGAGAGAGCTGTCAAGCAGCAGTGACCTGTATGCCCAGTGCAGCCACCTCTCAACAGCAGGAGCTACAGGAGCAGAGAAAGAGGGTAAAGAGAGCCTGGAGTTTATGGGAAACTATAAGTATGTAGAAAAAGGTCGTGTCTTCTCTAGTGGGAGAAATGTGCTGCCTTGGATGGTGTTGAGTGGCTGGAGGGAACATCCCTGAAGGGGAGGTTTGGCTTAACCTTGGGATGCTCACAGGAACTTCAGCCAAGTGCTTTAAAATTAAATGTGTTCTGGTTTCCTCTGTGGGAAGAGCTATGTCCTTAAGAACCTGGCCACTCTTTGCATGTAGATGGCTTGTGTCTAAGCTAACTTCTCTGGTGCCAGGAAAGGAGGAGCCCAGTGAGCATGGGGCTCAGGGGAGGGAATGCAGCTGAGGGCTTTGTAGTTGTTACTATTGTTTTCTGCAATAATTGAAACACCTGCATAATTGTGTTTGAAATGCTTTAAGTGAAGTTAGTGAATATTTTATGAATAAATAATGGGAGGAAAGATTTACATTGTGACCATGGAAATAATTTTTTATTAAGCTTTTAGACTTTCACCTTTGTATGGCAGGATCCAAAGTCCCAAAGAACAACAAAGCAGCTTCATTAACTAATTAATTTTTATTTTGCTTTTACTATGTAATTTACACGGTCAGTTGTTTGTCAGGGTGTGGGGCACTAGTCTGTGGAATGATGGGAGCCTTTGCTCATTCAGCCCCTGTGTGGGACTCCTTCCTGCCACCAGTCCTTGAACCTGGGAGACAAGTACTCTTGGTCTTCTGCTATGCTGCCTCCTGTGACAATCTTGATGCCTTGCAAGGTTCATCAGGAGCCAGGGAGAAAAGGGGATTTGTTTGCCCCTCAAAGTAGAAGCAAGATATCAACATATCTGAAAGCTTGCAAGCCCTTATCTGAAAGAGGGAGCTTCAGATACAACGTTCACATTACTGATGCTTCTAACAGCTCCCTATCCATACTCTAGTTTCTGCTTTTGCTTATGCTAGAGGAGTGACAGCAACAATCACAGGTCTGAAATTATCCGTTGAAAGATTTTTGAGGCAGGCACTGTCTTGTCAGTTTCCTTTATTTTTATTTGTGAGGAATTTTTTCCTTTTTTTTTTTTAAATTTATTTATTTATTTATTTTTATTCTTTTCCCCCTGTTTCTTTCCAGTTGACCGTTTTGTTTTCTCCTTTCTGTCTTTATTTTGCTTCAGCTGCTTTAACTTTTGTACTCTCTCTTCTGCCATACTCCACTGTGATTTTTACCTTTAAACTTTTGCAAAATACCCCTTCCCAAAACACGCATGCTTACATGATGCGATTTACTTTGTAGACTTAGAGACTCATTGGGCAGACTGGTTTTGGCATAGTTTTGGCAATCGTGCAAGAAAACATTTGGAGGAGACTTACATATCTGTGTGAAAAGTGGAATGCAGGTCTTTTATTTCAGAGAAATAAGTGATTTATTGGTGCAAACATAGCCTGTATTGCCAGGTGGCTGTTGTTCCTGTCTGTACTGATTTAAGTGTCATAATATCATGGAAAGACGTGATACAGATCATCAGTTAAAGCATTTCTTAAAGGAATTGGAACAGGGTGGGAGAGCTCTCTTTTTAAGACAGCTTTTTTTCTTCCCTTTTTTCTGCAGATGATCTGTTAGTTCACTAGTATGTTCTGTGTTGCTGTCATGAAATGAATAACTAGAAGATCAAATTTTAATTTCATTAAGGTTCTCTGTAGATTGTCAGCAGAGGAGAGAAGCTGGTGAGTAGCACAAGGTGTATGAGTAATATGATAAGTGCACATCTCACTGTTTTGGTAGTTTTTTTGATACGTCGCTGCAAATGTGAGCAGAGTGTTTAAAAGTAGGGATTTTTTTTTTTTAAATAAATTCCATCTCTTGTCCAGCAATCCTTTTTGAGGAACGTTGTCTTTAAGAAGCCCTTCATTTTACGAAGACTTTGCTGTCTGTTTTAAGGGACAGCTGGTTGTGTGCAGCATTTTGGTGGGGCTGCAGAGTGGATGTCCAGTTCCCCTTCCCCTAGCACCACGCACAGGGTCTCAGGGCAGAAGGCAGGTAGGCACCAGCACTCCGATCCTCCCCAGCTACGAGTAGCTTGGCACAATAATCCCTGCTGGAGATTAGGATGTATTGTGTGGCGGACTGTGAAATAGCTTCCTGGGAATACTGATGTTTACCAGTACATAAGTACGGTCTTCTCTCCTTAGTGAACAGTGTTATTTCTGAGAATTTTTTTTAAAAAACAAACAAACAAACAAACAAACCCAAACTCATGTAATGTAAATAAGTTGAAAAAACCACAAAACTTATATTGAGAGCTTTCTGGCTGTTGCTATGTTTTGGAGTAATACATGGTCCAAGATACGGCACTGCTATGATGTATTAAACTAATATATCATAAGAGTGTCATAGCTTTGATGATGTATTAATGTAATACATCGTTAAGGTGCCATTGCTCCTATGATGCATTATTCAAAACATTACCAACTTGTTGGGTTAGCACACACACATTTGTGTGCATGAAGTAGTGTTCCTGTACCTAAAAGTACACTGAAACTGAAGAAAATCTCGCGTGTTAAGAACAAGTTAGCAAGATCTGAAAACCAAGGGCTTGTGGAAAGAGAGCTGAGCTGACTGGGGCCAAAGCTGAGATTGGAGCTGCAAGCTTGCAAAATGTCTGAAATGATGTGTTTTTGTTTTTTTTTTTTTTTGCTATCATAGTTTCTGGGAAAATTAGGTTGAACAGATTTTATGCAGACATAAAAGATCTTTTACCTTGGCAAATTATTTTTTTTAAAATTTTTTTTTGTGTATGTCAGCCATTTTGGGTTTCACAAAGGAAAACAAGGTAGGTTCTGGTAAACAGCAATGGTCTTTCAACAAGGTTTGTTTTTACCACATTTCAAGACATACCCAGTTTTGAGCAAGCTTTGGAGAACCATTTTGAAGCACACTGCAAAATGCCCCTCACTCTGAACTGGATATCAAACTTGAACAGAACGTATTACAAACTATGTTAAATACTGATGATGATGTTAAATACTCAGCTCCTTATTCTCTAATAAAAAGACTTCAGGTGTTAAGTATGACTTTATCCATACAAACTTTCTATTTCTTGCTTTCTTTAACTGCACTGTAATGGATAACTGGATGTTATGCATGTTTTTGACTGCACGTATGTCCTTGAATGGATTGTATTTATTGTGTGGATTTGTTGCAAACTCAGCTCACAAATGCTCCACACTTGCAATGGTACATGTTTACCAAATTTGAATATTGGTGTTCAATCTAATTTTTTTTTTTTTTTTGGCCATTCACAGAGCTCAGTGCAAGGCTTGCCTGTTGATATATTTTTTTCCTCTTCCATCTTTAGAAAATGAAGGATGCGGAGACAGATGTAAAATACCATTCTTTGCTGAACCCAGGAAAGTTCAGGGACATTTCCAGATACTGAAAACCAATATTTCCAGTATAATTTTCTCTTTTGTTCTCTGATGAGAGGCATAAAATATCCAATATAAAAAGTTGCGCTTCTCAGGTTCCACCTGAAGCAATAGTTGTGTAATTTTACCCACTTTTTTACATCACAGGAGCTTGACCACTAGATGGCATTGACATTGTGAGTGTAAGTGGGGAGGAGATGGAGAATGCTCAAACCTCTTCCCTTCAATGGTCCCCATCTTCCCTCCTGCTATTCAGGAATCCCAGCCAGACGAGGAAATCCTCAAGTACCCAGAGTTAGGACCATAATAAGTACTGAATTTTCAGGACGTCTTCACCGATTACTTCACATTCACTGCAAAAATGTTGACCCAACCCACATGGCAGATTCCTACTACTGGACAGTTTTCAGTAGACTGTGGACAGCTGAGGTTGCACCTGCAGCAACCCCAGATGTAACTTGTGGAAGATACCAGTGCATTGACTTGCCAGCTATTGTGTTATAATGCATTCACAGTGCTTAGTTGCCTTTTTTTTTAAAAAAACCCCAAACCTTTTTTTTTAAAAAAACCCAATTTTTAGTCCTTTTTTTTTTTTTTTCTTTTTTTTTTAGTATTATGATAATCTGTCATAGTTATTGCCACAGTTAAGGTCTCCTGATCCTATCACCACTCTTGCTTATTGTACTGGAATTATGACAGCAGTGGGTATTTCAGGTATCTCTCATAATAAGAAACAGTTATAGTTGGCATTGCTATCCAAGGATATTAGAACAGATCTGTGTATATATATTCATTTACATGCTTTTCAGGCCAACAGAACAGTATTTTGCAGCATGAAAGCTGGTATTAGACAGTAACATTGCTGTGCTCTAATATTAAATGCTTTAATAGTGCCAAGGTGTGACCTGCCTTTGAATAACATTTTTATATTACTTATGAAAGCCTAGATGGAGAGCTTGAAGAAAATCTTGGGAAGGTGGTTGTGAAAAGTAATTTCTCTGGAAAAAAGTATGATGAGGAAAGTTATATTTAAGATATAATTTTTTTTTTTTTTTCATTTGTCACTCTTGATATTTTTGAAATGTGGATTCCAGCAGTGTGCTCCAGCCCCAGGAGAGCAGGCTTGTGCTCTGGCTGGTACATGTGCCTCATGCCATGCTCCCTTAGGCAGAAGGGGAATGCAGATTTAGCTTTCTTAGTAGCGGAAAGACAGACTTGTTTGTATTAGTTTGGGAGATAGTAGGAGGTTTGTGCTAACCTGTGCAATACTGGAGGAATGTTCCATTGAGTGGAAGTCCTAGGAGAGGGTTTTGCTGCTAAGTTTGTCAGAATTGAGAGGAAAAAAACCACAAACAAGCAGACCTCAAACCTTTTCCAGAGTTTTTTTCAGTCATGATAACTTCTGTGTGTCTTGTTGGCTTTAATGGAAACTCAAGTAGTGTAGCAGCAGCAGCTGTGATGGCTCACAGGCGATTCAAGAGTTTGGCATATTTTGTGACAAGAAGCAGTTCCTAGAGCTAACAGATGTTGCCTTGCTAGTCTCTGCATGCTTGGGAGGGTCTGCTGTGTCATTTCTGTCTCAGCTTCGTGTCGACTGATACCAAGCAACTACCTCTAGGACAAAGAGGGCAGGCTGTGTGACATGGGGACTTGGCATCTCTTCAGTGATGCCCTAGACCTTCTTTAAAGGTCCCCCCTGACCCAGACTATTTTATGATAATAAAAGTTTGCTTACACTGACTGATCCTGTTTCTTTCGGAGTGGCTGTGAAAGCCATTTGTACTTGGTGATAGAGCAGGATGAGATCAGTAGTAGACCCACAATCCTCTTCTTCCAGAAATGTGCTGATGAAAATATCCTGGGTGGGTTCCTCTGCTTAAATTGCATTATTCATGGAATTTATATATCATAAGTAACAAATGAACTGTTTAAGAAACAATGCTTGTGTTCCTCCAATCCAACAGTGTAAATTATACAAAGAGCTGTGGTCTTTGATTGAGCAGTAATTTATAACATGCTATTAGAGGTAATTATTGTAATGATGATTTAGTGACATGACACCAGACTTGGAGCAGATGTGTAAATGGATTCTCAGAAAACTGTGTTTCTTGGTTTGTGATTACTATCTAGTTTTTGCTGATAAAGCAAAAGGCAGGAGATGGTATGAGAGTGAAAGCAGCAGAGCCTGAAAAACTGAGAGGCAATGAAGGAACTGTACTGCTTCATAAAGGTAGTAGTAGAGAAGTATGAGAGCAGAGTTGTCTCTTGTTTGTTTTTCTTTTGTTAAGCATTAAATTCTTTCAAATGCACGTTGTGATAGTAGCTGGGTACTCAGCCCAGTCATGGCTTTGTTGTGCTACTGATAAACATACAGCTCCCTGCACAATGGATGAAATTTGAGATAGAGATAGTATCAGTGATATTATTGGAGAGCTGTGCTTCCCAGTTGTAGACGTGCTGTATTTCAACCTCCCTGAAGGCAAAATCATTCACTGCTAAGGCAAGGTGGGAGAAAAACTCATGGAAATGTTTTGACATTGCATGCTGCTGCCTCACTCTTAGTGTACTTCCTGCGAGGTGTGTCACCCAGAGCTGGAGTGTGGGCACACTCTTCCAAGTGCTTGTAATTCACTGTTTTGAAGACAAAAAAAAAATAGCTGTAAGAGCTATGCTGTATTGCTTTACCCTTTACTAAGTTATATGCCACCAGTCACAGGTTGATCCAGTCCATGCAGGTGTATTTGAAACATCAAGTGTCCTTCTGAGACTGAGATTCCTCTCTGATGAAGCTATGAATGTGAGGGATGGGGGGACCCTGCCACCCACAGCTTAGTTCATCAGGAAATGCTTGGTGGTGTCAAAGAAGAAAGGACATTTGTTCTTACCTGTAGCTGAACTAGGTCAAAAGGGCTAGGAGGTCTTAGGCCTGTATTTCCACATTGGTCTCCTTTCTCCAAGGAAAGTTGGAAATTATGTTCCAGGACTCTGTCTCTTCTTGCACAGCTGGATTTAGTTACTACATTGTCAACATGTTTGCTTTAATATTTTAAAAGGATCTATTACCTTTCGCTCTAGTATCACAGGCTTAATGTTTCTAAAACATTTGCTGTGCTGTGACTTCCTTCCTAGCCATGACTCTTGGCTGCCACTGGGCACAGTCACACTCTGCTTGCTGTCCCAACTAGTGCTGGCAAGGGACAGTCAGGCAGTCTCCAGAGGGGAGCTCTTAGAGTAGAGGAGATGTGGAAAGAGGAGGAGGCTCGTGGCCTCTGTGACTACTTGGAGATGTACCTATAGCAATGAAATGGCTAGTCAGCAGTTGCACTTGGGCTTGCACACTGGCCAGCTAATACCAAATTTTCTAGTACTGGCTATGCTCCATTTAAAGCTTGAAAATCAAACCCAAGTGAGTGTTGTTGGCAACTGAGTTAGACCTGAGCTAAGCTTGTGGGATTGTGGTGCAGATAGGTGGGGAATGAATAGAACGAAGGTTAGGGGAAGAGGAAGAAGCACAAACTTGTGGTAACTTTATAGGGGATGTTGTCTCACTTCTGGAAAGAAATTGTGTAAGTGGTACATTTCAATGGATTTGTCTGGCTCTGCTGCAAGGTTACAGTGGATTTGTAGTTGAATTCTCAAAAAATCAGTGAAACTCAGCACTTTCCTTCTAATAGTACAATGCAGGGTCCTGGCAAATTTTGTAATAAATTTATTGCTGTCAATGTTGGTTGTACATGACAACGAGCTAAGTATTGTTGCAGCTCTGACACCGGCAGCATGTTGTCTTCCTGAAAATGCCTTAAATTATTATGTGTATTAATAGAAACTGCCATGCATCTTTCTTTAAAAAGAGAGGCTGGTCTTGGAAATCAAAACATCTCATTTTCTAATCTATTAGCTTCACAAGGAATTCCTAATAACTATAACCACTGACCCAATGAGCCAAGTACCTCCATCAAATGTTTCACTTAATGATGTCTTTTACTACAGCTCAGCAACCCAATAGACTGAGTATCTGCATGGTGAGTTAAGTGCCTCCGAAAGCTCAGCAGTAAAACTTTTTGTGCATCGAGGGCTGTGAAAATGTTCTCCCATGACCCATGTAGGCTTTTTTTTTTTTTTTTCATTGTAGCTTGAAAGAAATTGCACAGGAGCAAAACAAATAAGGAGAATCAGCGACCACAAACCTACAGCTAATAATCAGAGATCAGTGTGCATAAGAGAGATGATTTACAGTGTATCATTATCACCAAGCATATCTGAGTGCTTAGAACTTCACAACAAATACAGAATGAGACCCATTCCTAAACTAACTGCTAAATTTTATATTTGGAGGTAATTGTGCTCTTAAAAACAGTTCTACCTGGGCTGCTTTTCTTTTCTTCTTTTCCATGACCCCATGCAATCCTTTTCCCTCTGAGCTCTTGCAGAAAAAAAGAACTCTTGGATTGATTAGCTGGTGGAATCTACACTTTGCAGTGTGTCAGAGTGACTAGAAAGCAAACAAATTGCATTATATGAATGGGCTATGGAAAGAACTTTTGTCTGATAAAGTGAATTGACTGCCCTGAATAATTTTCAGCTTCTTTCTTTGCTCTGATTTGAGTTAATTATTTCACATTTCTATTGTGGCTTTGCACAGCCTCTCATAAAGTCCTGCCTTTTAACTTTTCCATCCTAACTTATCTGTGCAGCAGGTCCCTTCTAACAGCTCAGCCTGTAAAAGGAAGATTTCCATCAGCAATATTGTATCGGTTGTACCCATCATACATGTGCCCAGTAAATGCTCCCTGCAAACCAACCTGGGCTGGGGTACAGAGATCCTTTTGGAGTATCTGAGGTATACAGTGCCTACAGGAATGAGGCATGGCAAAAGTCTAGAGGTCAAGATCTTTATTTCTGGGGAAGTACTGAACCTTAAGATCAATTTTGTAATGCAAACTCCATTTGTCAGTCCATTTGGCTTCATGTCAGAAATAGGAGTTCAGAGTTTGAAAAACCTTTGAAGACCGTTACATCTGTAATTGGTGTGCTTTGTCTTGGGTGGAGAATTTGAAAGGTTTATTTCAAGAATATACACTCTTAAGGGCAGGAACTGTTACTCATCTGTGTTTGGAAAGCAGCACCAACGCAATCTGGATAACAATAATACTACAGAAGTCTGAAAGAACAATTAAAGAGTGGAAATAATGACCTAAGGGAGGGACACTTAACTTAGCACGCTGACAACTGCACATCATGTATTTGGGGAAATCAGGGGAAAGAGACACCAAGAGGGTTGTTAGAGAGGATAATACTCTCAGAAGAACCATGTTGAAATCTCTGCTCACGTTTGATTGAGATGATATCAAATAACTTGAAGAAAAATCCTTTGAAACGGAAAGAGGGAATTTGTCCTCATTTGTGTTTCGCCCCAGGAGATCTTGCCTCATTCTTTGGTTCTTTCTCTTCCCTTCCTTAGTACCTTGGGACAGGAGGAGTCTGTCAATAAATGCCATCCCCAAAGCCAGGCTTTATTTGTCAGTGCCAGGAGATGTGCACAAAAGCTGCCTTCTGCCTGGTAAATCCAACCTCCCTGGAGGGAGCCAGTCTCCCTCCAGGGTAGATACACCAGTAACACCTCATGTCCTGAAAGCACTTACCAACCATACGTTGTGTTTTTTACAGGTTTTAAATGTTATTGTGACAAATAATCGTGTTTCTGGAGCAGCGCAGGACGTAGGTCAGCCTTGGCTGTGTGTTACAAGGGGGAAGATTGAGGCAGCGCATCCTGGGGATTTTCCAGGACTATGAGTTTGTGACTGAAGAGAATTAGGGATTCCTGGGTTGGCTGCTCTGGATCTCCAGGAAGCATCTCTCATACAAGCTGTACTGCATACCTGAGACTCAAATATATCTCATGACTAATACACCTATCAAAACAAAAAATATTTTTTTTTCCATTTTCTAAAAAAAAAAAAAAAAAAAAAAAAAAAAGAGATGGGACTTTTTGCTCTTTTATCTGTCTTCTAAGACACATCAAGCATGTCTGTACATAAACTTATTTTCTAAAATAATTCTTTAAACTACAAACAAATTATCATTTTCTTCCTGGCTACAGTACTTTGTATTGTATTACATATGCCTTTCATGAGAAAACATTAAAATAAAACAGAACAACTACATGGTAGCTACCAGGAAGAAAACAGGGCTTCTCTAGTGTCCTTGGCCTTGATTTTATCACCATAAAGCGATAACTTCCTTTTTGGAGCTTTTTTTTCTTGTTTTGTGTATGTTATTTCTGTGTGCAGTTGTTCACCTAAAATCAACCACCAAACAGTGCCAAAATGTAAATTCATCAAGTTAGGTGAGAGGTAACTTGGGGTGAAGCATAGAGTGTCAGTACAGTGATAGTTTCATGAATCAGTTATATTCAAATATTTGAAAATATGTTTTAAAATTCTGCTATTTTCTTTACAACTCGTGTACTTAATAAATGGGCAATGATCCTGTGCTACTGATTACTTCAAGTATATAAATGGGGAAACACTGTTGCAAGCAGCAGAAAATCTCACTCAGTCCACCCCCTCTACCTATTCCCAGGCTGGCAACCCCTGGCCCCAGCGTGCTACAGCATCACACACAGAGCAGTCAGGCCCTGCAGTGCTCACCTGCAGCAAGGGCCCCTGTTGCCTTCTTGGAGTTGTTGCTCCATCCTGAAGGAAACATTACCGAGACTGCTGATGCTGCTCCACCAGACTTCCCCGTGACTCTGACACACCGAGTGAGGTATCAGCCAGTTTTTCTGACAGCAAGGAAAAGTGTCTCTGTCACCCCAGAAAGTACAGTGGGTTAACTTTTTAGTTTTCTTTTTTCCATGTAGGATGCCCATAGAGTAAAGTTGTGTCAAAGTCTGATGTATAAGAAAAAAAAATGAATTTGTTCACTTTACTCTTTCTGGTAAAGGCTGTTTTCTTGGTTATGTTGAATATTAAGTGTGTTGCTGAAGGAAAGAAGTCTGTCTCTAAAATAATTTAATCATAGCCCCGATGCTGCTCCTCTGTTTAGATTCCACTATTAATATTTGTGCCATTCCTGAGCTAAAATTCTTACATGTCTCTTATTTTCTTTCTGAAAACAGTATTTAGTAAGAACTGTTGATTACTTAGGTCTGTAGAGCCAGTCACTGTAAGCCAGGATGTAGTGGACTGGGTGGTGACCTTGTCTTGCTTTTGGCTGGGGTTTCTTCAGGCTGGTCTGACCAGGCCCAGCAGTCACTTTCATGTTTTGATATTTGTGGTCACTTTGCTGCTTTGCAACATGCAGACTATATTTTGTCCTTGACCTTTCCTCCTCCACAACAGATAGGTAGGTCTCCTGAAAATCTTGATGCACTGGGTAAAGCTGATTTGTGAGTTTCATTTGTGATACGAAGAAAAGTAAAATTAAAGCAGAAATGTGTATCATGATTTGGAGCGGAGGGAAGATGAGCGGTATGAAAGGAGCAGAAAGGCAGCAAGAGGCTCATGTGAAGAATGAGGACTGTCACTGGGTGGGAGTGGGGAATATCAGCTGTGTTTTCGGTAAGATCAGTGAGCAGAGGAGGGAGACTAACATAAGGAAAGAAACAACAATCCTGAGATGCACTCCAGCCCCGCCTTCTCTGGTCAATGCCTCTACACTTCAGCATCTGAAGTTCTGCATGCAAAGACATGCAGGACTTGGCAGGGAAGTTGCAACTGCAAATCCGAGTGTTGTGGGACTCACAGGAATACCTTCTTGGGAAGAGTAGGGCATTGATGTAGAGTATTTCTGCTGAATGTGCTAAGTGAAAAAACAATTTGACATAGTTTGTGAGGCAGCTATAATGTTTGATTTTAAATAAAACCATATTCCAATAATAAGCTTCCGTTTTCACAGTATGAGTTGAATGAGTCAAACATATTCAGTCAATTATTTCACACCATGTTTTTTATCTGAAATGTATATAAATTGTGAAATAAAACTATGTTTATTAAATGAAAATTAAAACCAATATCACTTACTGTGATAGGTCCCTAAAATACATAAATGATAATTTATTCAGGCCTTGTTAATACTTCAAAGCAATGATAATAATCCAGTATATTTTATTTTTTTTCCTTTAGATTAAAAGTGAATCAAGATTAAATATTTATGAAACATAAATATCCTCGTGCCTCCTCCATGTTCATGTGCTTCCTTTTTATTTTCTTTTGGAGCTATTCCTCCCCTGTTAACACTTTTGCTTTCTACTATATTTTATGGACTGATCATAATAGACGTTTACAATGCTCCATATTTCTTACTGTGGAACTCAAAACGCAGGCTGTCCTACAGACCTTCTCTTAGCATATAGCTGTAATGTGCTGCTTTGCTATAGGAAGCAGAATGCTTTGAAGAACTTTCCTTCTTTGATCCATGTAGGTTGAGATGAAGTTGTAAAGAGGAAGACAGCAACGTCATGCAAAATACAAACTCCATGGTATTGATTAGAGAGGGACACCCCTGTGAAACAGGAATCAAGCCCCACAGGTGACTGAAGCTTGGTGACCCTTGGGCACCAATGCCTTGTGAAATATTTTATATGGGGACAGAAGTCCTGCATGTTTGAACGTGCTTTAGGAATTCCCGTGAGTGGCATGTGGCTCATGTGAACGTGTCTGTGGGCGTGCCAGCAGCTACTAAAGGGCCATCAGAGGTGTCTGTTGTACAAACAGTGACTTGTTTGGGGTCCTTCTCACAAACACACTTTATCCCCTGTGGTGCAGAGTCCCTCTTTTACTGCATAATTGCAACTGCCAGTCTGGATTGGGGGTATCCAGCAAATAGTCAGCACCACCAGTTGCAGGGTGATTGACATGGATGCCGCATAGGGAGGTTTCTGCTCTGTGAAGGTTTTGTTTTGCAGCAGCATGGTAAACAACTGATGTTGCTGGAAGAAGTTGTACATCCCATATCTCAAACTGAGAGTTATTTCACCCTTTTAAAGGGAAATTACTGATCCTGAAGCATAGTAAGGAAAAGATGTGAACAAAGTGATGACTGCAATGCTATTTTTTTCTGCTTTGTTTCAGCCTGGGTTATTTAGCTAACTGATGTTAAAACCTGTAGCCCTTACCAAGGCAGGGCACTAGTGGTCTGAGAGGGCTCCACAGCCGAGCCACCAGCATCAGGAGTCTGCATTCCACCATCTTGCTTTACCTTGCATCTGAATTACCCACTTGAGTGTGCTCATAGCAGAAAGTGCCATTAACTTGGTAGTTAATCTAAGACTAAAGGAAGGTACAGTGAATAGGAAATAGGGGTCAGGACTTTCCTGGGGCAATGGTGAAAACTCACTTAGTATTCCAAGTCCAAGCTTTCATGTCAGACTCCAGTCAATTGGAGAGGGTTTTGTTCTGCAGATGAGCGAAAATAAAAGGTTTGGAAACTATGTTTCATGAAGGGAAGCTTTATCTTGTCCCACTGATATGTGCTGGGCCAGATAATATCTATCAAGTAGCTTCTAGTGTTGCCCCCTTCAGTTTAGGTCCACTGGTGTCAAGGTAGGCATGTCTGTCTTCCATCTGAGGGGGCAGGTCCTCTCTGCCTTTATCATTTAGCAAAGGTTTTTCATATTTTTGATAAATTGCCCTTGGAAAGTGAGCCCTTTTCCTTATAGGCTTACATGGAACTGAAAGTGGTGGACTGGCACGCAAGTATTTGGGCTCATGCCAGCCTCACAGGGGTATACAGCTCTAGGATCTGATGACTCTGAATGTTTATCTGTAATTTGCTTGGCTTGCTGTTAGTTTAGTGCTTTTTATCTGCCATTCCAATTCCAGCAGATGCACCTGCACAGAAATTCTCTGGAAAACAATAGCAACTATACTGGCAAGGGCAGAAATATTGTCAGAACTTTTGTGATGTGTCTAGACTATGGGCTTCAAATTAGGGGTTAATAAAAAGTGCTGTTCGGTATTCCAGGAAATTGTCAAGATTACTAAGTATTGTACTGACTTGATCTGTATTACATTAAACT
>NW_008603585.1:23606-29411 GCF_000691845.1 Merops nubicus | reverse complement strand
CTCTTTCCATGTTTCCAATAAAAACATACAGCAGATTGTTCCAGAACCAGTGTCAAACGCAGTTAAAAATAAATCCCTCATAATTTAAAAGTGTAGCATATATACTAAATATATTGCTCAAAAATATATCTGTTGTAAGAAAAATTATCTAAAATATATTAACTCTGAAATCTCCCTTGTTTTTTTACACAAAATCATGGTTTCCCCTTACGATTCATAGAAGTTAAAGTAATCCTTCCTCGCTTGTAACTGGCCTAATCCTGTTTGGTTTACTCTGTTTATATTGCGACACTGAACCAGCTTTGTTTCCTTCAAGTGCAGGATTTGTAAGTAGTTATAGCCGTGTTTTTTCCCCTTGAAGCATTAAAATTTGGCACCTCAGAGAACAGCCCCTTTTCAACTACTGGACAGTTCAGGGGAAGTGGTGGACTCAGTCTCAAAACAGTAGAGTACTGCTGTTTCGGTCTCTTGGACCACTTCACCTCCTGCTCTCCGAACAGCAATCAGATGAGCCAGAGGGCAACTTTAGGAAAATATTTTTCTCTAGTAGCAGTAACATCTGCCTCCTTGGCAGGCTCTGCTGGCAGTTGTTTTGGAAGCTGTGGGTTTGCCCCTGGCCCTGCTGCATATTTACATTGCCGAGAGGTTATCCTGAGCTCCACTGGATCCTGTTACCTGATTTTCTTTTGTTCTATCATTTTCCCTCTCTGATGCTTTGGCTGCTTAACTCTTTATGGGTGACATGTAAAGCAAAGATCAAGTGTGCAGTGTGAGATGAAGGGTATTAATTTGATAGCATTAGCAGGTAAATTCCTTTTTTACTAGAGATTCAGCTTTTCTGATCTGTTTAGGTGTATTTGTTTTGCATCAACCTAGGCAATTTCACCATCACCATCTGAACTTTTGAAGGTGCCATTCTCCACATTTGTGTCTTCTGTACTGCCTCAGATTTTCTTTGGTGCTCTTATTTCTTCTGCATTTTACTCTCCTCTTCCAAGTAACTCATTTTTGACTGGTCCTTCCTTTCAGCAGAATGATGTTATTATAAAGACAATTATAAAATAATCAGCACATGCATATCAATATTTATTGAAATACTGAAAAAAAAAAAATTCCATTGGCAATGAGAAACTCCTGGCAAGAACTGACATGACAATATGTATTTCACCGATACAGTAAGAGAACTTCAACTTCAACAAGTAACTCACTGCACATTCTAAGAGTTGCATGGATTTAAATCCAAGGCAGCTGCAGAACATCTGTAATACAAATAGTCAGACTTTACAGATTGTCTGTTTACAAACACAGAACAACTATAATAAGCCAGCCAAAGCCAAACCCTTTGAATTTTAGTCTGCTTTTACTAATATGTCCTGTAATCAATAAGGCAGTCAGAAGTAAGTGTCTGGTTACAAAGTAGTTAATGATTAACATAAGTTTTCTTACTTTTTTTTTTTTGGTGATTTTTGCGTTGTTTTGTTTGCGTACTTTGGGCAATCTGGTGGGATTCTTGGAACCACAGGTGTGGGCCAATATATATTAGTTTATCCAAAATTGTTTCCGTTAACCTGTATGCAAAGATTTTCTTTTCTTTTGTGTCTTTGTTTTAATTCTTTTGCCCCGTATATAGTTAATGGTGCTGTGAATAGAACAATCAACATTTTTTTTTAAGCTTTTCTCTTAATATTCAGTGCAATTCACTGTAGCATTTCAACAGGAAAAAAAGAGAAAATACAGAATGCAAACACTCGAAATATGCTTTGTTTTTCTTTCAGAAAGGAAAGCATGACCACACTTACATTGTACATGGCTAAACCTATTTCACAGCCACCATCAACTGCCACCCACATCTTGCTTTCTGTTAGTTTAGTTTGAGGGAGAACGCTGTTATTCAAACAATGCCTGCATGTCTGCTGTGTGGGATGACTAGGGGAGCTCTGCGTGGTTTGCTTTTGGTCCGTATGACAGTATGTGTGTTCTGTGATATCAGAGAGGCATCTAGGAGTCGCAGACTCTAGGCTTTGCTGTGTTTGTACCCTATGCATGGAATTCAGAGAATTCAGAGCTGATCAATACAGGCTATTAAAATAGTGTGCTTTGTACTAATGCAGATGTAATAGCTGATGTCTTTGGTATACAGTGTATGAATGGCTGGGAAAAAAGTAAGAGAAATGCACCTTTTCAAGTTCACATGAAACAGAAAAAGCCGTAACTCACATAATTTACGATAGATTTAAATAAACTACATTTAGGATTGTGATGATTTATGGACATTTAATCAAGTGAATGATCTTAATTTGAAAAGACTCTTGTGTGTCCCTGAACTATGTTCCACTAACTTGAAGACATGCTACAGTAAACACATATATTTGGCTTCTTCATTCTTGCTATATCTTATACAAAGATGAAACAAAAGAACAATAAATTAGCATCATAATTGTCTACAGTGAAAACTATCATATACAATATAAATAAACTATTCAAAAGCTAGCAATCTTCATGAAAAAATTAAAGGATTAAGATTTTATACAGTTTCTACAAGTGATTGTGCAGCCGATAATCTCAAAAATCAAAGTAAATATGATATAACCCTATTGATTTTAGTGTCTCACGACATACAGTAAGTAAGTACTGGTAAAATAATTACCAGTTTAAAAGAAATAATAAGGAAATCACTGCTCTGCAATTTTATCACAGTTTTTTCCCCACAGGACCTAAAGAATGTAAACACTATGTTTTTGTTAATGTTCGAGATTAATACTTTATTTTAAATGTATGTTGATCTACACTTGCACAGTTACCTTTAAGGGTAATGGAATAAGGCAAGACTTATAACTGTGGCACAACATGTTAATACTGATATCTTCATTTGGACAGAGAGAGAAGTGTTTGTTCTTCAATATTTGTTCTGCAGCAGACTTTGGCCTACATAGACATAGCAGTATCACTCTTCTTTCTTTGCATAAAAGATCTGTGTTACCTAACATTTTAAATAGAAAAAGTTTCATTAGATATTGGATGTTTGAGCTGAAATTTAGTTTCTTAAACATTGGCAACTTTAAATATCACTCCTTAATAAGCTCCATGTTGTCATCCGGTCATACAATTAATTTGTCTATTCTTGCATCACGAAATGCTTTATTAAAGATTTTATTTTTAATTTTTTAATATCAGCATTTTGTGTCCTAAAATTTTTTTCTTTTGTTTTCTCAAAGAAGCTATTGTTTGTGATGGCTAAAATGTCTTCATTTCCTTTAGTTGGAAATGGCCGTGAATATATAGAAAAGCTGTATATTAGCCACTGCCCTCGATAAGTAGATAATTTAAGTGACTAATTTGTTTTGGAATATTTACCTCAGCTATTTAACAGCTATCCGATAACAGTAGTAGAAGAGGGATACTGCCTGATAGAACAACATGAACACGTGACAAAACAAACTTCAGAACATAGTAAGAATGCCAAGCTAACTGGATAACAAACTCTTCATATTAGCGATTTGCAGGCCTGAGAGACCAACAGTCAAAACCAGGCTCTTAGGATTTGGTGGTGATACTACATAGCACGTGGCCTGCGCCAGCTCTCTCTTACAGATTGTTGAATGGACGCCACATGTTTTATCACAGAAGAAGTAAGTGTTGGGTCCTTGGAAGGATGACAGAAGATGCAATTTTGTATCTGTTATAACTGGTTTAGATGTCCTGCTATGCAGTGGAGGAATTTAGTGCACTCAAATTCCCCACTATCGTAGCTCAATAACACAGATCAGTTTTTTTTTTTTCCTCCTAAGTTTCTCCATATTGGCAATCAGCAGAGTTAAATATACAAGAATCATTCTGTCCTTTTTCGTGTTGACATTGGTAATAGTATCCGCTTGTGAGTTCACTCCGATACAAAGTCATACATAGATTCCTCTGGGGACGTGTAGCATATGATTCACAGTTTGCAATACAAATACCCTGATACATCACTTATTTACTATTAGTATTTGATTATTATACCATTTTGCAAAGTCTTAAAACCATGTTTTAATTAGTGTTGCTTGGAGCAGTTCAGAATATATATATTTTTTTTCTTTCCTTGAAAGCAGAAGCTCTAAGGGGTATAATTTATGCTCTCTTTGCATGCAGCATTTCAATGAGAAGGTTATTACACGGCACATCCCCGTTCAGGTGTTTGTAGTAGAGGTATTCTTCGGCCTGCATACTGATGGCCCGGATTTCTGGTAGTCGCAGGAGAAGCTGCCCAAATTTATCTGTTTGCTGTGGGTAATTACACATTGTGTAGTCCAGCAGAGCAGTGTTGACTTGTTCCTGAACACCTTCCACAAGCTGGAAGTTCTCAAGATTTTTGACATCTGAATGATAATAATAATAAAAAAAAAAAAAAAAAGAAAACAACACAACAGTTCAGTTGCATTTTAATTCCTGTTTACGAAGGCAGTGTTTCACTAACTGAATGTATTTTTGTTTCCTCCTGACAAAAGCATACTTTACAAGCTGCTGAATATTCAGCGAACCCTTTTGCCAACTTTCCTGGGAAAATGATTACAAAAGAGCTTTAGCAGAGTGTCTTGTTGAAATTCTGCATATACCTCAAATCAATTAGACACCAATGGAGTCTGAGCAAGGTCAGCTCTTTTCATAGCTTACAAAAAGAAAGGTTGAGGATTCCTAAAGTAGAAGACCATAATATATTGCTAGCAAATGAGTCCCAAGAGGAAGCGCTGTCTTTAACCTAGTATGTTACACAATTCATATAATTCTGTATTAATTTTTCTGACCCAAGGTGAAATCTGTGTCCAGGGTATGATGTAGTTAATTCTAATAAAAAGTGACAGGGTTCTTGTTTCTGTTTGACATTTTCTAAATGATTCTGAAAGCCTTTGACTTGTCTAGCCTATGTTAATGAACCATCTGGTACACTCCAGTGACTGCCAAAATAATCTTCCCTACTAGAAACTTTCTAAAATATATATTTCACTGACTAATGATCTTTATAAAATGAAATCATTGTCCTTTGGGTGGAATGCCAGATAAGAATGGTACCCTTTAGCCCGACTACGGTTTCTGAAATCCAAACTGTTTGGTTTTGTGTGGAGTTTTTTTTGTTTGTTTTGATTTTTTGTTGGTTTTTTTTTTTTTGTTATTCTTTTTTAATATTAGACAACAGAGATGCTTACATCAGTAAGGCAGGTACAGTTTGTTCGCTCTGCCTCTGTTTCATTATCTTCTGTTCCTATACAGCAAGTACAAGCTCTGGAAATGCTGGTCAGAGGTAAATACCTGTGTATTACCTCCTCATTATTTGCTTCCCTGTTTAAAGATTACTCTGATGGCATCATCTTTTGACATGTCTGGAAAATGCAGAAGTTATTCTGAAGCTTATCGAATTAGAGTGCTGCAAAACGAGTGAAGTGATACAGAAAGATTGAAGTGATCAAAGTGCTCTTTCTGGGAGAACTTGTTTTGGTTGGTGTTTGATCAGCAACACAGTTTCTTACAATGCTAAAGCATGATAATACTGAGCATAACTATGCTGCTAATTCACGTTGAATAAAGACAAATGTGCTCTTCTGTGGGTGTTCTTGGAGCACAGAAGATGGGGAAATTGGCAGAATTTGGTTCATTGTAAATGCCAGCCTTTGATTGGACGGGAAATGAGTGTTTTCCTTTGCAAGACAGGAACACATGTTGGTCCCTCAATCCATCAGCAGCCTGGGAGGCTGTGTAAATTGGATTTCACTGCACCTTTTCCTAGAAGTGCTTTAAATACAGCAAATACTGGTTCCTGCATGTAACTGTGTG
>NW_008603585.1:0-23575 GCF_000691845.1 Merops nubicus | reverse complement strand
ATCGGAAGAAGCAAACCTTTTCTTCAGGGCAGTGGGATAGGAAGGATGCCAAGGATCCCAGTGCAGCCCAGGGTAGCATGCCACGGCCTCCAGGGCCTGAGTGACAGGCTTTGAACAGGAGCCTCTCTGGGACATGCTGGCTGCCAGCTGCACTTCAGGTTCATGCTTGCATGAGCTGGGGTGAGTGTTTCCTGCCGTGGCCATTACTGCCTGCCTCTTTCCTGTCCCAGTTTCACTGTGGAAATGAAGCAAGTGGCTTCCGGATTTGTGCTGCTTGTTTGGAAACTGGGGACATGACCTCCATCCGAATTTTGCTGGCTGGTTTAAGGAACTTGCTAGCAATCCCTACATTATGATGGCTGTCCGACAAGAATCAACTGAATTTTGCATTATCCAGAGCGAGGAGAATCGGAAACTTCAAAACTACTATGCCTGGTCCCTTAGCTATTCAAACTCATTTATACAAAGTCTTTTTCCCAATGTCTCCTTAGATCTTTGGATAATCATGTTTTTGTGTATTAGACTGGACATTTTCTCACACAAAATATAGTTGGTTGCTATTTTATGTACCTACATAAAGCCCCCTAAAGTGTTTTCTAGTGAATATAACCTGGTTTAAAAATTGAGTGTTCTAAACATACTTGTACAAAATTGAGAAAGAAATGGTATCATCTATCACAATTATTTTAGTTTGCTTTTAGATGCAAAATGCAATCATGAATGAGTTGTTAGAAAATAAGAAATTTCCACAGAACACAGGGACTATGCTGAAGATTAAACTGTTAAACAACAAGGTAAAATGTATAATTATTTCAGAATCAGTCTTTTAAACTTTTTTTTCCCTGTTAAAAAAATAACTTTAAACATCAGAATGTTTTAGAAACTGTTAGCTGATGCAACCCCCTTTAAACTCAAAGGGCATCTTTCTGTTGCTGTCGTCTATTTTAAATCATTCTGTGAAATTAAATTGTGCTGACTTCTTGGAAAACCAAGTTAATTCTTCTTTTTTCACTTTCTGTCTAAATGTTACTGCATGGAATATGTATTTATTGGCAACATCACAAAATCAATTTTTATAAAGATCAAGAAGCAAAATCCAAGAATTGCAAAAGTGTAGAAGTGCATTGCAAAAGCAGTGAATTCAATGTATGTTTTATAGATGTGGATTCTGTCTACAGCTGTATTGATATCATACTCCAAGTCAAAAGGAGGTGTCATATTTTATCTGTATTACCCTCCTATGTGGGATTGGTGGCTTCTGGCAATAGATGTACCTGTGCATTTAATAGGTGTTCCTATATGCTTGCCATATTTCTCATATCAGTAAACACTTCTTTAATTACTCATATATGGCAACATAAGCACCGAAGTCAGATGTAAAAATGAGTCAAATCAACACTAACAGTAAACAAAAAGTAGATTTCGGGCTTCTATACCACATCTAACCTGAGAAAATACTTTTAATGTGTTTAGTCTACATATAATCTTGATATTTGTGGTGAGGCATAGTGCTTGTAAACAAGATGTTATTTGTTAACCAGTGAAAATATGTAAAATTCTCCTGGCTGTGTCTATACGGAATCAGATACTCTTAGTCCAAATGATTACAGTTTAGGACATCACTTCATAATTTGTCTGTGTGTAGATCTCTCCAGGTCTGCAATCACAACAGTGGGGATATAGAAGTAACCTAATGGCCACTGATGTACTTTAGAGTGAGCTTCCATAAACTAACCAAGATTTTTGGATATGACTTTTGGTAAGTGCTCTCATCTCACATACATTAACAATAAATGCTGCAGTAAAGCGAAGGAGAGAAAGTGAGCAAAGTAAGAAGTCAAAGGAATGTGCTTATACCACTGTGTAAAGCTCCATTGTCATGTCCCAAGTTCTCATATGACATTTTGTATATTGTTAAAAAAGAGGTTTGCCTAGCATGCAGTCACACTATAAATTACATAGTTATTTTTGAGAGAGAATCACAAATACTAGGACTAATAAAGATGCAGAACAGCAAAGGAAAACATATGAATATTAAGTTATTTCCAGCAGCTCCAAGTTCTGCAAGTAGAACAAGCAATGCAATAGAGTTTTCATCAGTATTTAAATAGCTGGTAGTGATACAAACATTATTAAATAATAACTTTGGTTTTATTAGTTTATTAGTAGGTGGTTTTCCTTTTTGTGTTTATTCTTGATATTTATTATATAACTCTGACTAAAGGTATGTGATTTAGTTTTCCAAGTATTTCGTTTTTGATAAAGATCCTTTGAATGCTAATGAGTTAACCTGGTGAAACAGCAAGCCATGCTGGTGTAAGAGTGCTGAAGGCAGTGGTGTACGAGTGTGAAATCTGCTACTGCTTGTGTGTACAGCACAACAGTCTTTTATGCTTTCATATAATTCTTCATTGCTCTCTCCTCTTTAGAATTGGAACGTCTCTTATCAATCTTTACATCGGTTAGTAACAATTTAAAGTACACGTTTAAGCTTAATGCAAGAAATCATTTTCCAAGGTTTAGACGCTTGTAAATTAAATGAGTAGGAATAGGTTCCCCCCTCCCACCCACACACCCTTTAAATCCTATCAGCTAGAAAAAATGTTTTGTGTTGCTACAGTAAGTATCCGTCTCTTATCTCCTCTACTTTATTCACTCGGGGACTAATTACCAACTTTTTACATGAAACAGCCTTACTGTGAGCTCACAGTGGGGCGCACATCTTTTTCTATCCTTATTGGAAAGTAAACCCTTAGGTCTTCTGGAATATATTATACTTTTTACTAGAAATAGCAATTGCTTTTCTGTCAAACAAAGAATTTTTGTTCTCTATAGCTTACTTTTGACGATTAAGACAAAAACAGTATTATAGTGTGTCAGGATCTGCTCTGCAGTCATAGTAATGATCTGCTAGTATTCCCAGAAATCCCCCCGTTTTGATTATTTTCTGTGTCTGCTATAAAGCTGTGCGTTAAGCTGAAACTGCATACAACATTCAGCCTGAGGAGAACGCTTTTGCATATTTTCCCCCAAAATGGGTCTGGTCTTTAGAGGGGGAAAATATTTAGGTTTCAGAGAGATTTTCTCCCTCTCATATTCCAAACATGAAATACTGAAGACTTGGTGGTCTACTAATCTGTAGAGAGCTTCCCTTGGTCTGGGAATTTTGAAAAGAAAAATGAAACAGAATGAGAGATTTAAATTTGAAAAATAGTAACTTCTTAGGAGCAGTGTAAATATTTCCCAAAGAGAGCCAGTAAAATTTTACCGCACACGTCTTTCATCAGATACTCTTTCTACATGAAGTGACAGAGATGTGTGCACACACAGCTCGCCTGCCTCTCTGCATTTTGAACCATTGCAAGTCCTGGTATTACAAGGATGAAATAAAGTTGTGTTTAGGCTTCTCCACAGGGAGAAGTTTTTCACTTTCATAAGTCTGGAAGCAGTGTTGCAGGTACTCCAGACAATAGGACTCAATACCAGCCCAGCGTTCAGCTTCCTCATCCTGAATGGGCCAACAAGCCTCAACATTTAAGGACTTTATTAAAACCCAACTGGTCCCAAAGCTTAGTAGCTGTTTTGAATGACGGTTAAATATGTGGATAAAATATTATTTCTTCCAAACTCTAGTGATGGTGGTTTTGGCCAGGATGGCCTTTAGGGTCATCCTCTGTGAGGTTTGTCTCTTCCTTCCAGCCAGACTGCATGGCCTAATGAGCCACATTGCCTCTGCTTAGAAACACACTGTTTTGTCAGAGTACAACATGCCTTCTCAGCCCAAAGTCAGGGTTCCCCTCAGGGGATTTGGTTTGAGGCCAATTCCTGGTTGGCCTTGAAGATGGAATATGCTAACTTTGATTAGGTTATTCCCCCAGAATAGCTCAAACAAGGGGCACTACCCAGTATGGAGGTGATGTTAGCAAATTTTCTTCTGTTTAAACATAGCTGTTTGCTAGTTTCTTTGCCCGCTTTCCACTAGCCTTGCAAACTCTCTGGGTTACTGGACTTAAAACACAGGTGTATTTCAACATGTGATAAAGAATTTTTTGAGGGCAAGTTTGGTAATGGTTGATAAAGTGCCAATTTCTGAAAGCTGCCCACAATTTTCTTTCATTGAAGCTAATGGCAACAACAATGGTTCCATATAGCACATCCGTCACAAAGGCAGATAAATGCCATTCTGTAGCTAAACCTTCTTGAAAGAAAGCATACTATAATGAAGATTTATAGTAAAGATAAGCTCCTTACTGCAAAATTCCCCCCAGTTTTATTCCAGCAGGGTTGTGCTGAATAGTATTTATTCAGAAGTCATAGGAAACAATTTTTGATAGAAAAATTTTTAAATCAGTGATAAGGTGCTATATTTAGCATTTTCCAAACCTTGAAAAACCTTTACGTGAAAACAACGCAAGCCACAAGTCAGAACTGAATGCATAGAAAACTTTTGCTGTCTTTAAAACGTTGCTTTTCTGGCAGAGGTTAAGCTACCTTTAACAGTGCAATGATCTATCGCTGACTGTTTATTAGGGTCATAAAGTAATTTTCATTTTCAGTTGAACATAACATAGGATAATAGGCACATTGTTTTGGAAATCTTTATTAGATTCCTCTATAGCAATGTATTTCATTCACACCTAAGTACTGGGCAAAATGGTTCATATTTTTAAATTGAGAATAAGATGCTTGTGAGAGAACAAGCTGTAATTTGTAGTCTGAATCCTATTTCAATCTATTCCATCTTGATGGACCTTTGGTTTGTTTCAGAACAACTCAGACTCAACGAAAACATATTTTGGTGTTGTTCTATAGTGATAGGCTTCTTTCTACTGTCATTTAAAGTACTGAAGCATATTTTTCTATCCTCAAAAGATGATAAAATGACAGATTCTTACTAAGAATATACTTGCCTTATGTCTATTAAGAACCATTCTTGTTGACCTTTGTGAAGAATTTTATAATTGTTTTTGCTACTGTTAGCTCTGCAATGGAAAGGTAGATATGGGGAAATAAGTTGGCTTCCTCTCCTTGTGCAAATGTGAAATTATTTTACTAAATTTCAGTTGTTTCTTTTCTTGCAGTCCTACTAAAGACAAAGGGCAAAACCTAATCTGATATCTTGAATCTCTGACTGGTGTAATTACTGAGTCATCACTTAGGAAAATAAACCAGCTTGACTTTCAACAGCTCACGCTGAATTTACCAACTTGAAAGTTAAGCAAACAAAATCTCCACCTGATTCTCATCCTGGCACCCCAGGAACCAACATCCTTAATACTTAAAAATGAGTCATGTGTTATATGGTAGTCACTGAAACATGACACTCCAACATCTTTGGAGGAAGAACTGCTCACAAGTCCTGGCCTGAAGTCCACAGCCAACTATAAAGTCTACTGTTTTTCACTGACACTCATGAGAGAAAAGCATGGCCAGGTACAGCCACACAGCGAGGTGTGTGAAGAGTCAGCTGGGGATATCTGATTGATGAAACTGTGGCCCAGCCCAGAAGACGCTGGGACAGACTATAGCCACCAAATTCCAGGCAGGAGTTCCAGGGCTGGAACTTCATTTTAGCCGTGCCTAAACTCCAGTACCACTTCACTTTCTAAAGCTTTCTACATGCCTGCTGATATCCCAGCCTTGCTCCTGTTTTGGGTGAACACTGTTGCTTGTCTCTTGCTCAGCTGGGTCTGAGAGCAGTCTGTCTATTGCCTGAAGGGTTAATCTGTAGGTATTTTAATCCATGCTTAAGCATTCACTGATAGGATTAGATTCCACATAAGAGAGTAGCTGCTGCTTTCTTTGCAGACATGACAGAAGAGCAGGAATTTGAACAGTACTTGCTCTGTCGTGTCTTAAGGAAATTCCCCAAACTGGAGTCTCCCATCTTACCACGGGGTGGCCTTAGCTATTGCTGGCTACAGAGTGTTCAAAGTGAAGGTGCACTTCAGTCTTTGGGTTGAAGCTCTACTGCTGAACTGAAAAAAACAACACCAGTATTTTTTTTAGCCAAAATTTATAGCCTGCCTTTGTAGGCTGGTAGTGGGGGAACCTGCCTGGGCAGACATAGGCTTCTGGTTCCTGCTTCCAGGTTGTTTTTTTTTTTTTTTTAAATATTTAACCTTGTGGCCACTTAAGGTAAATGACAGATCTATCCTAGAAAAAAAAGTTTCAGTCTAAGTCTTTCTTTTCCAGGGAAAAACTGTGTAACCACTATTCTGTGGATCCATGGTCATATTGGTATGCTGGCACCCACTGATAAACTGCGACAGAAGTGATTTAGCAAAGGTCTCACAGATAAACTGAGAAGGAATGTGACTCAAAACTAGTTTTTCCAAACTCCTCACCTAATCCCAGGTTCATATTATAAGTCAGGGCTAGAAATGTTTGTCTTCTGAATATTCAGCTGGAATAAGCATAGATAAGAAAACAGGTATGTTAATTATCAGGCTATCAGAGGGCTTCACTATATATGTGCTTAAACACAGACAAATCTACATCCATAGCACTAGTTTATATCACACCTAGAGTTCCAGAAAAAAGTAATCACATTTGATACAAGCAGAAACTAGGCTTCTGACAAGAGTTTGAAAAACTAGAATAAATAATAAATTTATTGAACCAAGTGGTTTCCTCAGTTAATTTCTGAAACATCATTTTAATCTTCAACAGCACATGAACAATACAGGATCTGTTGGTGTTTTAAGGGGACTGGCTGTCAATGTCTACAATTTGTTGGGTGTGAATAGTTTAAGATGTCATAAATATTTATGAAGTTCCTGGGAATGGTGATGGGGACATCATACAAAATCCTTGAAGTTATGAACTGAGGCAGAAAGCATGTTCTATAAAACTTGCAGTAATAGACAGTACGGTATAATGTAGAGAGGAGCAAGAAACTATTATTTCGCTGGGAAGAGGCTGAAGGCTTAGAAAAAAGAAATGAAAATTTTAGAAAGGTTTGCTAGAAATTATTTGCTCTGCTTTTGTATAGATGTTTGCAACTTTTCTGAATGATTGAATTTATTGTACTCATGAGACGCTTGCACAATATCTATCCTTTCCTTTTCTGTCTCTTCTATCTCCTACTGCTCAAGTGCTGTTTAAAAAAGGAATAACAGACCAGATTAATCTCAGAAGTATTTCTGCTGCCACTACTGGAACTACACCAAGGGGTGATACAGCCCTAAAAGAAGAAATATAAATATTTTCTGGAAAAATACTGAATACTGAGGTTAAAACACAGAGGTGCAGCTGCCACTGAAACCCTTTTGAGTAGCAGGCTGTATCCTTTTATAAAGCCCATCTGTCTCTGCAGAGTATAAAAAATGCATGATCATAAAAAGCAGTACTCCTTAGGGGAAAAATCTCTCTGTACTAATCTTGTAGTCACTTTACAAAACAGTTTTTAATCCCAAATTTGCATTTGATTTTCAGTCAGGAACTTTTGTGGTTTTTGCAAAGTTTTCTTATTCCATTAGAATAAGATATGAGGTACAGTTTGTTCAGGTGGCAAGTCCAGACTATGAATAAACCAACGTTATCATATGAAAGAGAATTAAACAGGCAGATCCAAGTGGGGATATATTAAGCCAAATTTAAGCTCCAGTAGTTGAATTTAGCCTGTACTAGATGTCTGGTTTGCCTCAGGATATATTCAGCTTTCCAGCTAATCGACTGAGGAAAACTGCCTCAGGTATGATAAAATTTACAAGAGAGCTCAGTCGAATAGCTCTTGTTATAAATACTAGCTTAAAGGCATTCTTCTGGTCTTTGGGATCAGGACTGTATTTGCATTTAATTATTATATTTCAAACTTTTTTGAACTCAGTTAAAAATATTAGACCAGCCAGTTATATCATTACAGTGGTTTCCAGATAAGGTAGAATTTCATACCACTTCTTTATTATTTAGTGAATTTTGTTTGACCTTATCCTTTTGTTTAGAAACAAAGTCCCACAGGAGCAAAATTATTAAATACATTCTCTTTAAAAGAAATAAATCTAGTCCAGCAAAGGTATTTTAGTGATATGCTGATCTCAGAGGTACAATATTGTACTATGACTTTCTGTCAATGTAATTGACAAATAATTCAGAGGATTTTTTCACTATTTTAAGACAAGGCGTAGTATGAGACAATCAACTGATCTTTCACAGATATGGATTTCAAACCCTTATTTTTCCTCTTTTTTCAGACTTTTAGAGACATGATTTTTATTAGTTTTAGGTGGCAATATTTGTGTTATTTTTTTTTTTCACTGAACAAAACTGTATCAGTTCAATGATAACTGATTCTAAGTTAGAAAGAAAATGAAAAAGAAAATCACCCCTGCCTGTGTAAGATATGGAAAGTGGAAATCAGTAAAATAACTATTTATACAATTTTGTTGAAATAATACATAAATTTAATGGCTGAATGCTGAAAGCACTGCAGTAGAACCAAGTATATGACTTCTATTAGGCAACTATTTGAAGTCTGCTATTATTTTTTAAAAGAGCTAGACTCTACTTTGGGCAGTTACAATTATTTACTTTATTTATTTACAATTATTTACAATTAAATGTAACTGCAGCTCGTGAGACAAATAATCATACATCAAAGCTGTTGTCTCCCAAATTCTGTTTTAGTTTTCTGTCAAATTAACATTGACTAAAAATTTGCTGGTTCAGATGAAAAGTGCCAATGAGTTTGGTCCTATCATATTTGTATCTGGATCAGTCATCAGCTCACTATCATGCCTTATTGCAACAGCCTATGAGTTTTCTTAAATGCAATGCACTGTGAACTAGTGCTCCTCACTGAGTGACAGCAGAGATGGTGGCCCTGAGACAGGGCTCCTGACCCGTCCACCCCACCTCCATGTCTGTCCCACGCCACTGGGCCTCCTGCTTGGTGGTGGAAAATTGAAACATTTTGTTCTCCTGCACTCCCAGTCTTGTTTTCATGGACAGTAAACACAACCATGGTAAGTAATTTTCTGCTGTAGTATTTCAAAGCAGATTGTTTCTGACATTGTCTATTGATCTGGGTGGAAGTTGCAAATTTAATTTTTTACTGTGACATATGTCTGCGCTTAGTTGTGAAGTGATTTGGCAAACAAGAGTGACAGAAGCTCAAATGAGGACATCTGCAACTACAGTGGTGCTGGCACGCAGGAAACACTGGAGAGGCACCCAGATGTGTGTCAGCCTTTATACCCTTTTCCCAAAGACTTTGATGTGTGTACCACTGTTCTTCGTTCTCACTGTGTGCACTTTTAAACATACAAATATGAGAGCCAAAGAAAAGCCCACCTGAAAGCCCCTCTGGCAACTTGGTTACTCATCAGTTAAACAGGTAGGGCAGAGAAATGTGGAGTAGGTGAAATACTCTTGAACTTGCATTTCCAATATGTGGCTTTTAGAAGGGAGTTTTGTTTCTCAGGTACCTCTGATTTCTTGACAAGAAGCCCTGATCAGAAAGGACTGGGGGCTCTCAGATAAGGCAGTGCTTCAGCACATTTTTAACATTTCAATTGTTCGATAAGGAACAACAAAAAACTCCAGAATTGTGCTCACTGCTCAGCTCAGCCTCAAATGTTTGTTCAGATATGGAAGAGATGTTTTCACACGGTCATAGGTTTAACATGAGGTGAATAAGTTAAGGGGCTTCAGATCCACTTTAGCCTCTGGCTGGAGCTTCCCCTAACACAGTGCCAAAAATATGCTCTACATAAGGGCAGAAGTAGTTTTTGGTCCTCTGCTACAAGAAGCCAGATGAAGGAAGCAAGCGCACCTCCGGCACCGTGCAGTGTCTGCTGCAGTGTTCTGCAGAGGGGCTTGGGAACATGAGAGAGCTCAGCCTTCTACAAACTGAGGGTTGCACTTTTCCTGGCCTGGTCAGGCTTGCCTCACCAGTGCCATACATATACTCAGGGTCCTGGTGATGCTCTGTGAAGTCCCTTGGCACTTTATTGAATTAGACTGTGGATCTTGTCTTTATTGCTTGGAAGGACTTTTAATTCGAGGCCCACCTCCAACTAAAAGAGCACTCATTGGATTAAGGTTGGTTCTAGATGGATCTTACTGTACTCTTCAAGGCAGGGGTGTTTTCCCCCCTGTAGGGTTTTTTTGTTGTTTCTTTTTTTTTCAGACAGGACAGTAAATTGCCATTTGGAGTGGAATTTCTGTTCCATTTTCCATTTTATAGTAAAAGTTCTATGGTTTAGTACTATACAAATTGTAAAAGCTATTTGTAATTCTTACTTCAAAAGTTTATTTTTCTGAAGGTTATGTGCAGGCCAAGAAATAGTGCTTTCCTTTAACCTTGCAGCCATGGTAAACAGTTTTTATGTAAGTACACGTACTGTGCATCCTTGTGCTTTAGTCTCGTGAAAATGCACAGGCTTTGAAATCTTAAGGTGTTCAGCAACAAACAGTGCATTTATAGCTGCAAATTACCTTCATCTCAAAATGCCAAAGGAACCTGTAACTCCTGCAGCAGAACTGCCCACCCACCCCACAGGGATTCCTACCCAGTTGCTAAAGAAATGGCCTGATATGCCAAATGGCCCGGGCAGGTTCAAGGCATTACGATCACGTTTACTGTTGTACTTGCCTTTCTTCATGTACGTTCACTAATTGGAAGTTAATGTTGTCCCAGAGGCAAATAAATATATTTAAACAAAAAATTGTACTATTTTTGCCAAACTATGCATTGAAAAACAATCTGATGCTTCTACTAGTGCATGGTCCTCAGGGCACCTCTGAGTCTGTGGTAACACCTCTTTCACTTCTACTCTATCTATCTGTGTATTTAAACACAGACATTATTGGTGTAGTCACCTTAATCAAAGTCAGCTTACTTTGACTAGTAAGATATAGACTAGTTCAACAAATATTAACAGAATTCTTACCACTTCTGTCCAGCCAAGCCTAATAAGCTTGCAGTTAAGCTCATTAACTCAGCAGTACTTTATTTATTTTGATATTAATTTCCCGTGTCAGCTTCAGGTTTAAAAAACCCCACAGATCTCAGCACAGAAAATGTAAATTAAGCCTAGCACCTGGAAAAAAAAAAAAATCACATACTGGAAAATCTTGTCATAGAATCCAGTGGTGTCAAAGTTCCTAGATATTTACTGTTTCAAATCCAGACATTCTTCATTTAGACCAAAATAACAGAGGTTTATAGTGTACCTTACTGCTGGTGACTATTTAACAGCGAGGTGCTCTCACATCGTGGTATTCTTCGTGTGCACGGTAATGAAAGTTCGCTATTGATTTTTCTGTAGCTGCTTGTAACTATTATAGTTGATACATCAATAGAAAAGGAAAGCACAATGTTTCACAGGAGGCAGAAAATCAGAGAATACATGATGCTGTGACAATAAATCATGGCATAATCTCAAGAATTGATAGATGGTTACTGCTAACTTGAAACCCATGGCTTTCTCTGAAAAGACTAGCCTATAATCGCCCAATATGTTCTAACAGACTGACTGCCTGTAATAGTGGTAAAGGACACAACACAATGTTTCATTTTCAAAATAATGGTTTCCACAAGCCAGGTTGTTTTTTTGGTGGTGGAATTCATTTTGTGTGTTGCTGCAGAAGGAGGGAGAAAGAGTGGTTTGAATGCTATTTAGACTAATACTTAAAGGTTGTAGGAAAAAGATTGTTTTTCTTTTTCTCAGAAAAGAACACAGAAGGCTTTTGTTTTTTAAAAAAATAGAAGTTTTCATTAATTTTTAACTTGCAGAAGTCTGCAGTTAGTTGAAAAGGAAACGTAAAAGAGCTGATTATTCTTGAGATCAAAATATTGGAGCTGTTTTGTAGAGAAAGGCAAATGCAGAGAACATACATTTACCATGGCTGGTTCCAGTTCCACAGCATCCTGAAAGGGAGCCAAAGGCACAGAAGTAATTGAAAGCTCTTTTAAGTATCTGCTTCTCTCTGCTGCATTTTTGAGGGGCACAACAATCTCTGAATTTTATAGTATGCCCAGTGAATTTTTAGCAGGAATGTTCTTAATTGCTTTGTTCCTTCTTTACTCCCTGGCTCACTTCTGGTAGTTTTGTCTATGGTTTTAATTAATTGTGAGGGTCTTCTTTCCCTGTCTCAAAACAGAAAGGGAGGAGGAAGTGCAGGTAAGAGCTGGCCAGCTGGAGCACAGTGTGTGCCATCTAGATGACACCGTTCCCAGTAACCTCTTGGAAATGTTCCTCTCTGAAAGAATATTTTCAGTGTGCAATGTTGTTTTCCAGCACTTTTTTAGGGGATGTGGGTCTGATACATGTCCTTCTTGACCTTGCTGGTGGCTCTGTTCTCTCAAGCCAAATGTCTCCCATAAGAGATGGACTTGGGCAACAGGAAAGGATTTTCTCAAATTACCACCCATCCAGCCGGCCTCACACTGGGCTGGTAGAATAGTCTGTATCATTTTTCCTGGGTAGGCTATGGGTTTACCCTCAATGAAAAACTGGATAACATCATCTATCTTGTCCTGAATAATTCACTGATCTATATTACAATTTTTGGTGCTGGGAGAGAGGAAAGATGCTGTTGTAGCGTTATTCCCTGTTCTGATGTTGAAAGCTTTCTCTTTCTTGAGATGAGACTTTCCTGCACTAGAGGTGTTGTGCAATATGTTTACATTACACATCAAACCTTCCTAGTACTGGAGATAACATTAAATATAAGATTTTTCTTATTTATGTTTGAGTAATCTTATAAAGAATGAACCTTAAAATATCTCTGGGAAGATGACCATGTGCAGATCCAACTTTTGCAAGCCACATGGACTGTTTTGGGGCTTAGTCTTTCAGTTTGTCCCATGCTTGATGTCTCTGTACAAGGTCCAGAGCCACACAGGGAACCTCTGCTGAGAGGTTCATCCAGTCTTGGTATCAGCTTTGGCACAGGAGAAGGTGTTGCAATTTTCACCCACCCTCCACTTTCCTGCCAGCAGAAGTCATCAGGACACACTTCAAGCCATGAGCTAGGAGAAAGGGTGTTTCTGTACAGTCCCCTTCTGCCTCCCAATTTGTGATCACAGCTGTGTTCAAGGCTGGGCCATAAAGTTTGTTTCTGAATTTTTCTTCATTGTTTCTTTCCTGTTTGCTTCTATTTCCTTCCTTTCCACCTCTTGCTTGGCTTTGATCACAGTTCCATGGTTTTTCTTTCCTTCATGGCCTTTCCCCCTTGTTTTCTTGACTCTTTTCCTATCTCAAGCCCTCCATTCTCTCTCTGTTCCTCTAATCCACATCACTGTTGTCCTTCATTTTCATTGACTGCTTGTGGCTCTACTCTGCCCAGATACCCTCTTCTCTGCCACTGTTCTCCCATCACTCTTGCAAATCTTTTCTTTCTCCCTAGCCTCCTGTTTAATTCTCCTGCTACTTTTTTTCATCATTTCTTTACAGTATTTCACCTCTTTATTTTAACTCCTTCAAACATAGCCATAGCTTTTGTTTCTCTTCCAGTGTCCAATCTTGCACAAATAGCAAAGGGATAAGAGAAAGAGGGGAATTTGGCATAGTCCACGTTGCATCTCCAATAGATAGCAGCTACCCATATATAACCTTTCAGGTAAGAGCTTCTGCAATGTGTATTATTGAACTAGAAATACATGAAGAGCAGTTTTTAGTCTATACATTCAGATTTGAAAAGTATTTAATAAGTTGTCTGCTACAACTGCAAAGTGAATTTACCCATTATGTTGCTTTAGCATGTTCCTCATTCAGGGAAGCATTTAAGCACACATTCAAATTAAGATGATAGGTTGGTCTTACTGGCTCCAAGGTTAAGGATACTCATTCATTTATCTGTGTCTTAATACATACCAATTTATTCCCATATTATGCTGGGAAACTTGGCTAACAAAGGTAGCCACTGATGTTAAACACTTCTGCCAATAGCAGCTAAAAAGATTCTAGATAAACCCATACTTCCTCTTTTACATATATAATATGTTCAAATTTGCACCTTAAATGTCTAAAATATGTATTTAAAATGGGACAGAAATTATAATATATTCCAAAAGTAGATACACACATAAATGTAGGTTATGTGCAGGTAATTTTTCCCCTTTACAGGAGGTGTTTAAAAGTCACTCTATAAACAGAGAGAGAAAAAGTGCAGAGCACACTGGCTGGGTTAGTCTGAAATCCCTGCTGTCTCCACACAAAGGCAGCAGTACAGAATACAAATATTGCTTGATACCTGTGTTTCTAATTACTTGTGAGATTTGTATCTAATAAATATATGACCTAATTTTCTCTCAAGCATCTAATCCTATTGTTATTTTAAAACCTTGTAAAACATGCATTTTAGAAAAAAAAAAAAACATGAAAAGAAGAAGTACTTGCTGAAGATGGTTAATCTTTTTTTTTTTTTTCCATGGCTTGCAGCTGTCAGACAAGCAGTAATGATCAGATTGGATCATATTCATGCCTCGAATAATGCCATTGTACTCAACATCTATGTGAGAGATGAATTTGCAACATTCATTGCATTTCATAAAATAAAATCAGGACACATCAACAGTGATTATTAAATTTCCTCTATAATCTAGTGTAGTTTATCCTAAAAACTCAGCCATGAAACAGAAGTCTATCTTTGGAATTCCTGCAAGAATTTTATCATTCATTACTTCTACACCCAGGGCTAAGATGAGTGATTAAAGATTTCTTTATTAAAACTACTGGTTTAATTGTTTACTATACTTTATCACCCCAGCATTTGTATTTTATTTATTTTATATTATGTGGCGTTTTCACTAAATAATTGATTGGAGATTTCATTAAGATATCTGTAAGATAGACACTGTCCTACTTTCATACTGCCTGCATGATCTGTGCAACCTGCTTGGGAGGCTGGACTAAAAACTGTCAGACCACTGACATAGTGTTCTCAGGAGCAAATGGTTATTTTTCAAAGTCATCACTCCATACATCATCATTTAGCATCTGTAAGAAATGTAAGGACTGATTTTTAATTGTTTGGCTTTGTTACAGGTTTTGACAGATAAAGTGAAGGGAATATATCTTTGTTTTTGTTCTCTACAGAAAAATAAAAGAACAGGGTAGAAGAAAATGCACTTTGTCCTGCATTTGCTAAAATGCTTAAGTTAACTTCTGCAAATAGTGTCTCAAAAGGCTTTGCAAAGTTTGAGATCCTAATATGAAAACACAGCAAAGAACTACTTTCACGTTGAGTAATTTATAAAGGAAAGGGTCAAATTTTCTCTAAATCTATTCATGGTATTATAAATCAGATTCCTTTTAACAATGATCTTTGTTACGGTATCTGTAGATCTTTCAAACAACATTGTTTCAATATGATTGTACTTTACGTGGTCACTTTTATACTCTGGATTTCACCACTATTTACAAAGATAGATAACTATTGTTTTCATTTACCAGATAGAGTCATTGAGATACTGTTAAAGAGACTTCAAAGCTCCATAGTCAATAATGGAGTCAGAAGCAGACCTGGAGACAAGAGGCTTTCCTCGGTTGAGCAATGCTAGGTCCATGACAGGAGAATGTCCCTCATGAGATGATTCTGAAATGAGGTTTTGTCCATATTCATTTACTTTACTTTCCCAGAGGATTAAAGTAGAAAAGTGGAATAGCTTAGCTCTTCCAGTTGCAGTGTGGAGCAGCCTGGCTGCTTTGCTTGAGTTCCAGAGAAGAGTTAAACGTTCCATGAGCAGATTGGGTACTTGACTGTTTTCCTGCCCCTCATCATCTCTGTTAAGAGATTTATCCCTGGTTTCCAAGACAATGTGGGACATGCAACAGCAAGGGACTATATAAGATTGCTGACAACTGCTCACATTAGAAGTTACGAAATTCAAACTTAGCAAATAGAGAAAAGTTTGTAAAGACTGTGCAATTAGGAGAATCATAATAAATTTAAACTCCTTCCTTATGAAATTTGCTTTCACTGATTGGGGGACGACATAGGACCTACATAATCATCATTGTTACCTCTGTTCAATGCAAGTCATGCATCTTCATCCAGCAGCTAACACCAAGTCTGTAACTTTTGACTGAGCTGTACCATAATAATTTAAAGACGTGGTTGTCTTGATTTCAGATTTCAAGAAAAAGAGCCTCCATTATACCCAGAAATTGTCTTCTCCAAAAGGCAGCGATCTTCACCTTTAAATTTGTCTATTTCTAATATAATTACTCCTAAACTAATATTACATAGCTAATCCTGCAACTGTGTTCTCATTGTGAGTTCCATGCAATGTGCACAGGAGCCATTGTTTACTGGATTGAACTTTTAACAAATACCATGTTGCCTGGTCGTATTACATTTCAATTACAACGACATTTCTTCCTCTGGCCTTGGCAAATGGTGCTGCCAAGATACTCTTCTGAACTCATTGCTTCCATATCTTTTTGCATCTCCCCTTTTCCCTGCTACATCAAACATAAATTGTGTTCACTTTCAAGGTCTTGTAGCTATTCCTTCCTTACCTATCATCAGTCGTTCAGTTTCATGAGGTTACCTCCTGTCTCTGTCTTGCCCACAATTCCATCTCCATTTCACACTGACCATTTTTTCCAGACCAAGTACTTTTCTGCTTTCTCCACTTGGTCTCTCACGCTTAATATGCCAGACCTGTTTATCCTGCTATGAGATCTGAGACAAGCCTGGGCTGTAGGAGTTCCGGAATTGTGTCTGTCATCCTTGCATTGTCTGCCAATCAACACCTGTTCATCATCATGTATGTTGATTGCGTACTTCAAAGCAGCATTTTAAAATATCACCTGCCATTAAGCATTCCTAATAATGAAATTAGGAAATTTTACTATTAAGTTTGTTACAGTGAAAGGATCATTCTAGCTTGATGTCTCATTCTACATTCTCTGGTTTCATTCCCAGCATATCTGCAGATGAGACATTCTTTTCAAAAAGTCTATTTGAAATACTGTTAGTACAGAAGAAAAAAAAATGCAAGGGGGCAAATATTTTATTAGAAATTAGTTTGTAGAAAAATGTATTTAAATAAATCTTGGTTTTATCTATTAGTCGGCTGTCAGCTAATAATAAATTATATTCAGTCCCTTCCTTGTTATAAATACATATTGATTAGTTTTAAACTCTCAACTTCAGAATGAGTTATATCTGGTCATTGCTAAACTGCTCTCTTCACTAAGAAAAAAAAATCCCCAACACCTATTATATTGCATTTAATTAAGACAAGCATCAGCTTTATGTACCATTATTTGCTTCTGCCAAGTCTCTGTGGTATAAATATTGAGCAGTCACATCTCCTGAATACTAATCGATCCTTCCTGAATTACAAATGATAACATAAAGTTTAGGAAATGTTTCTTTGCCAGTATTATCCTCCAGTGCTTACTGTAGTTAGACATTAGGGTTGAGAAATAAGCCTGGGTTTGACAAGTGTGCAGTAAGTATTTTTCTGAATTCAAACATAGTATGGGGCAGCCTGAAAGCCCTGGTTAAACACTAAGTGTATGGAATCCCTTGGCTGCTCGCTTCCTCGTTTACTAGATGTAATCTTACAAGTATGCTTGAGAAACAGAGTGGACGAATAGAAGAAAACTGCCAATGGATTTAGTAAAACCACCTCATAGTAACAGCCCAGTTATATGTGTGTGTTATAAATAATGGATACATAAGAAAACAGGTGTAAGAGTAGTTCTGTATTTACAAACTACCATAAGTGAAAACAGCTGGAGTGCAAATAGCTACCAAAGTATTGTTTGTCACTGTGAGTCAGAAGGGAACACATTTGTAATGACAAGTCTGTCCCTGGATAAGTGCTCCATTAACAGCCTGCACTGGCTTGTGAAGAAAAACTGTCATGTGATACTTTTAGCTTCAAATTCACAGCACCTGCTTCAGATTCTGAGACTGAAGGTGATCTGTGATGATAAAGTACTGTTATGTGTGAGCTTGTTGGTACCCTGCCAGAGAACCACTGGGCCCATTTTACAGGAAGAACAGAGTCTCTGAAAACTACAACTGGCTCACATCTACCCCACGAAACCATGAGAATGGCTGTGCCTGCACTCTGGATCATCTAGACCACCGTCCCGTCTTACACAGTGACCAGGAGCAGATGCCCTAAGGAACAGTGCAGGAGGAAGAAAAGTATGGAGCAATGCTGCCCGGGAGCAGTTGCTCAGGCTCCAGCAGCTAGAGGTTAGCAACAGCCAGAAGCAGAATTTTTTTCTTTCATAGCTTTCAATGGATTTTCTTCCATAAAGTTCTCCAGGTGACTTTGGTAACTACAAAACTTTAAGCATCTTCTACACCGTGAAGCAAGGAGTGCCAGAGCTGGATAATATGCTGTGTTGAAGAATGAATTCTTGCATTTTGAGCCAGCCACCTGCTAGTTTAATTAGTTTTATTCTAATACTAAAATATCAGAATGACGGGAGGAAGAAGCAGCTTTTTGGCTAATTTTAATTCTTGTTCTTGGTAAGTTCCAATGTTTCATGGACTGTGCTTTGAAAACCTAGTGCAGTTGTATACAACAGAGATTGTAAAAGGCAGATCTATATTTTTTGGAAGTATAATGTGATTATTAGGGAGGCTGCAATAAACATCCACATGTCAAAATTTGCTAGGTTATGCCTTCACATCTGTATTACACTTAGGTGTTTATAATCCTGCATCGGTTAGTTCCTGTCTAATTTTACAGTCTTGTTTCTTGTTTTTCTTTTGTTCTGATAAAACCTCCTGCCTCAATAATTCCTTCATTTCATTCTCCTTTTTGTTTCTGTGCACTTATGTTTCATAAGTAGTACAAAAATTTAATGAATATTCCTTGTTATATGACTTCCAGTTGGTGCTTGTACACATATTTTTCTACCTGTATAGATGATATCCTAAATTAAACCCTCAGCAAAAACTGTGGACATGAAAATATGTACAGGCCAATGCTTCATCATTATTTGCTGCTGCATTTTTTCTTATATTTTCTGTATATTTAATTACAAGCTCACTGAGGCAGAGATTTTGACTAGTCTGTAAATCTAATGGACCAATGATATACCAATATACATGAAGTATATTAAAAAGTGCAATAATTGTTTTTGTTTTGGCTCCAGAATGTTATATAACTTCACTGATGTGAATTGCTGGAACCAGGTGAAATGGAGCACAGGCAGGCTTTGTGCTGCTGCTCTTTGGGTGCATGTTTGCAGGAAGCTCCTTCTAGTCCTGTGAGTGGTGAGGGTAGATTCGGCCTTTAAAAATGCTTCATTTCAGTTTGTTTCATCTGCATGAAGATCTTAACAGGCATGTTTCTTTTCCAGAAGTGCTAATAGTGGAGCCTAGTACCTCCAATCCTCCTTCCATCTCAACTCTGACACTTCAGGGAGACTAAAAGTGCAGAAAGATTAATTTGCTAATATTCCTCTTCTTTAACAGAAACGAGAATGGATCGTGGCAGATCCAGATGGATTTCTGCTGAAACCTTAAGTAAGCTTGTGGTTTGTTCGAAAGATGAGTTGGTTTGGTGTTTTTTTGTTTGTCTTTTTTTTTGCTTAAGCAGGAGCCCACTGTTTGACATCCACAGCGATTAAATGTTTACCATTTCTACAGGATCCTCTTTTCTTATGTTAAGTAAGATGTGAGATCAATAGTGAGTCTGCAATTATTTGTCCATTGATAAAGCCTTCATTTCTTAAATGAAGTACATTTATCTGTGTCCTGACAATGACAAGGGAGCAGTACCAGTCAGCTGCTGCCTAGTCTAGCGTTTAGCTCCACAGGCAGACAAGTGCCTGGACATGGGTCAAATGATAACTAACTTTCTTCCTATCGGCATTTCACTTTACAAACTGCTCTGATGGGAGGTTTGACAAATCACCGTTGCTGAGTTCAGATAATAAAAACTAGCAGGACAAATGGGAAGTTTTGGTAAAGAGAAAACAATAGCTGATTTCAGGTTAAGTGACCAGGCTGTAAAGCTACTGGATGGTAAAATGAAGACATGAGTTGCATTAGAAGGTGATAGAAAGTATCCCATGTACAGCACTCATGTGGGTCTTCAAGCATCATTTAAATTCAGTCATTTAACAAATTTAAGGAAAAACTGATCTGAAATTTATTCTGTGATACAAAGCAAATCAAAGAAAGTGTGAGATAAATTTTGTCTCCAGTAAAACCAGTATGAAATTCCTTTGGCTTTAGTGAGGCCAAGATCTGATCCCAGTGGAACATGTCAATCTATTTCAGCCCCAGAATTAGAGAATTCAATAGCACATATGGAGTGAGATTCTTATGCTTGGGGTTTTGTGGAGTTTTTTTTTATTTTTGTTTGTATAATTTCTAATTCTGATTTATGACAAAGAAATAAGAAAGTTTCCAAACTGATGTCAAATTTGATAATGAAAATTCAAATAGGCTGACAAACTGACATATTTGCTTTTTCTGTCTGTAGTTTATCTTGATTCAAAATAGCAATTACTAAAGACAAAGAAACCATCCATATTTATTTGTAGGCCTACTTTGTGATAATGTGTTCTGTGGGCTATACTGGTTATATGCTATAGAAAAATTAGGTGTGTTATTACTCTGGGATTAGGGTAACAAAATCATGTTACCTATCCTCAACTTGGCTAGCTGTGGGAAAGCCAGATATGTGTTTTCCTACTTCGGGGTATTTTGATAAACACTTATACAACTATGTGATCAACATCTTTCTCAGATGTGCTCTTTCCATGTTTTGGAAATGAGTTAATAAACTAGTGTTAGAAGTAGGTTTAACATTCAAACCTGTCAAAGATTTCTCTAAACTTTCCCAGTTTTGCAACATGTGCCTGGCCACTAACTTTCCATGAACTGTGTGATTACAGCTGCTGAATTGTCATGGCTCTGTCTTGGTTCTTTTTGCTTGAAAGAAACCTATCAAATGCAACTACGTAGTCAAGAAAATCCAGGTTTGTGTATCTCTTGAGCTACTGATTTTGTTTTATCCATGTATCTTCAGACTGTGGACAAAAAATTGGCTGATATACCTGAGTTAAGCTGTGGTTTGATATGTTGATTAACTTCACTCCCTCAGATGGAATTAAGGGGAGAATATCTCTATATGTAAAAATACAGGAATGATGCCCCAGAAAATAGGCATACTTTGGGATTTGTGAATATGATATAAACCTCAGTCAAAGAAATGCTGGCAAGAATAACTGCTGTTAGAACCAGTGTCCTGATTTACTTCAAAGCAAGCTAATAGCTCAAGGTAATTGAAATGGAGATTGATAACAGAAATTGCTATTTCTTGGCCACCTAAACAGAAGACTTTTTTCAAATAAATCATGCTGGTAGATGGATTGCTCCTTTGCAAATAAAATGCTTTGTCTTCAGAAGTCAGGCGCATCTACAGACCAAGCATCTAGTCTATCGTTTGCAGCAAAGACAGATGTTGGTACAGAATTCAGGTACGTGCATCAGATCAAGTAGGGAAAGAAGTGACTAGAAGATAGCTTAGCAGTTACACCAGGCTATACAAACAAAAATGTGAAGAGCAGTTTTGATCACAAGACCTATTTCTCTTTGCTTAACTGTGATCTCAGATGTCAGTTAGACTAGTTGATTTGTGTGATGCTGTTCTGGTGTTGCAGTAAGAGAAGGCAACATGCGTTTGTTTATGTGTAGTGAGGAGGTACACAGTGAGGGAGTTGCCAGTGGGGACTGACTCACGGGAAGATTGTGATGCTTTAAGGGAACACTGAGGGAATAGTGATCTGCAGATCATGTAAGTGGGTCCAAGTAATGTGATGGAATTTTGATCTAGTCCACACTTCTGATGTTTTGACAGACTAATAGACTGACCATGGATGGTGCAGTGAAGCTGTGAAGAAAGGGGACTCTGCTGGTTCTTTAATGTTCTCCTGAGTCATGGTTTTTTTTTAATCTAAAATACAGCTGAGTCCGAACCACACACAAAATGGTAATCTCCAGTGTGACCATGATGATTGTGCTGCTTGTAAGGACTGACTTTTTCTCTGACATTTTAAACTTGGGGGAGCACAAGAGCTGAAGGACTGATTTAGCTGAACTGGTTATCTGCTGAAAACAATAGTCCAGGTGTGACTGACAGTGTCTGGAGGATGGCATGAGAAACCACTGAGGGTAGACAGACAGACCCTGAAATATGAAGATCCATGGACATTGAAGAAGACTTTTAAGTACAGAAAGGGAAGAATTACCTACCTGTAAAGATATTTGCTTTTTATAACTGATGGAGGGAATTAAAAAGCTATGTACCTCGACATATATTAATACTATATAGAACTAAACTAAAGAAATGCCACACTTAAGAAACTAATTATCAAACTATTCTGGTTTATTGAATAATTTCTGAGTCAACGGTACCAATATATAGCAAGCAAAACTGATATGATTGAATTGGGTTTTGAAAAATTATTGTAAGTATGTTGGATTTTGAACATTATTTTACTGTTAGTTTACTAAAATAATCAGTTGTGAAATATTAGGAAAAAAGGCAGAGAAAAAGCTCTTTGCCCTGAAGGAGATTGCCATCTTGTGAAGTGACAGACAATACGGTACAGGCATGAATAACAAACAGCTTTACAAGGCAGTCTCCTATCTGTACAGTTATAAAAACCAAACAGCTTCTCCTCAATAAATTAATTCTGTGGATTATTGACTTTGTGTTGCCTTTGAGAGGTTTTATATTAGACATTTATTTTTCAACTGAAGCTCTATACTGAAGAACAATAGCATAAGGTTTTATTAGTTTGGTTAACACTGTGATGTGAGCATCCTCAGACATGTGAAAAGGATGGAATGTCTTGAAGCGCTTTTCGTTCCATTAAACATTACAGGGTCAGATTTTCAACATGAGACAGCTGAGGTGTTTGACATATTTATTTTTTTTTTATTAAGTGATGTGGTTTTGGCATTAAGACCAGTTTTCTGTTGAGATGCCTAAGAGATGTCGATATGTGTCAAATGCATCTAGATACTTAGGTACAATAATTGCTCCCAGTTATTTATGCACAATTTGATGCTTTGCTATTTTTTTATATGCAAGTGATGTGACTACAAGGCTCCTATTAGCAGCAGAATCAGCTCTTTTTTTTTTTTATAATAGCATAAAAAAGTGAAAAATTGGATAACCTGGCTTGGTATGAACTTGCAATGTATTCCTGCCCAACTGCTTCAGAAGTTGAGCACACTACCTGGCAGAGTTAGAAGAGCTACAGGTGTGAGAATACAAGGTGGGATACAGTCCTAGAGGACAAATGGGTCCAGGAAGGCCGTACTTTTTTCAAGAAGATACTCTTAAAGGCACAGGAGCAGGTTGTCCCCATGTGTCGTAAGACAAATTAGTGGGGAAAATGACTGGCCTGGCTGAACAGGGAGCTTTTGCTTGGACTTAGGAGGAAGAGGAGAGTCTACAACCTTTGGAAGAAGGGAAAGGCTACTCAGGTAGTGTATAGGGATTTAGTTAGGTCATGTAGAAAGAACATTCGGGGGCAAAAGCTCAGATGGAACTCAGCCTGGCCACTGCTGCAGGGGATAATAAGAAATGTTTCTACAGATATATTAACAACAAAAAAAAGGACCA
>NW_008603584.1:0-18406 GCF_000691845.1 Merops nubicus | reverse complement strand
CTTCTATGAGAAGGTCACAACATTCATGTCCTTTATTTAGACTTGATTAAAAGTATACTTTGATACAAGTTGGCAAATAGTTATATTCAAAAAGATCATGGGGAAAGTTCAAATGAACTAGTGTTAGGGATTAACTGTTTAAGTATTTTGAAATGGGAAGGACTCTGCCCCAAAGGCAGCCTTTATTGCTCTGTAAAGAGCAACAGTTTCCATCTGCCAGCGAGAATTCCAAGTGCAAAAGCCCCTCAACTCAGAGTTCAGCCCAAGTTTTGTTATGATGCCCTCTTCTCCCTTTTGTTCAAGAGGAAATGAAACATTGGGCCCCACACCTTCCTCAACTGTTTAGAGAGTGGAAAGCTCAAATCATGTTGGTTTTTTTTTGGTTTTTTTTTTTTGTTCTTTTGATTCAGCTTCTCTATATACCTTTTAATTTCTTTAGATTACAGTGTTTTCAAATGAAGAGAAATCTGGACTGTACTTCAAATTCCATTGTCTGATGCTTTATTGCTATAATGGAACATGACTCATGGTATATCTCAGCCAACGGTTTTGACTATACACATGAAATTCTCCTTTAAACATATATTATGTCCACTATGTCTTCCAGGGTCTTATCTTTTCTGCTGTCATTTTTAGTTTTCTTTACAGTTTACAAATAGAATAGCTAAGAGTAGATAATGGCAATGCAAATATATTGTGCAAGATGTTACATAGGTTTCTGCTCATTGCCATCCAATGCCTACCTTTTCCTGTGTGCAGACTGCTTTATAATTCAAACTTTGATGAAACATACAATGTAAATACAACAGAGAAGTCTGGAGAAATAAGCCTATTATTAGAGCTTGCCCTCAAATTGCAAACAAGTATTGAGGAGAACAATTTTCTCTACTTTAGCAAGACAACTTAAATTAATGGACACTAATCAAACTGTTCAGATGCTGCAGAACCTGAACCTTTTCCAACAAAGTTTATAATTTTTAATATAACTTTCCACAAATCAGCAAAATGAGTAAACAATGAAGATAAATAATTTGGCATGTCACAGAAATGCATGAACATTTTAAGGAAAACAGAAAAATTAGGCTCTGGTGTCTTAGGATTTCTCCATTTCTTCACAAACTGCGTTGTATAAGTGTTGCTAGTGATTTACTTTTCTTTTCTTTTCTTTTCTTTTCTTTTCTTTTCTTTTCTTTTCTTTTCTTTTCTTTTCTTTTCTTTTCTTTTCTTTTCTTTTCTTTTCTTTTCTTCTTTTTTCTTTTCTTTTCTTTTCTTTTCTTTTCTTTTCTTTTCTTTTCTTTTCTTTTCTTTTCTTTTCTTTTCTTTTCTTTTCTTTTCTTTTCTTTTCTTTTCGTCCTCTGTCCTGACTCTGATTTCTTGCAGTTTTCCACCAATATTTTCATTGCTTGAGTAGGTCAAAAACATATTTTGAGGAATTCTTTGCTTGTGATTTGATTGTGAGTGCCTTACAGCATTTCATAAGTCCATATGATTTGAAATGAGTCACATGAGATGAATCTCCATACTATTAGATACTGCTAACTAACCAACTAGTTATGAAAATTTACTTCAAGAAGATCATAGAATAGTTTAGGTTGGAAGAAACCTCTGTAGGTCCATGGTTCCAACTCTTTATTCAAAGCTTTTTAAGCACAAACACACCTGATCACAAATTCAAAATGCAGTTTTCATGTTATAAACATCTGCAATACACTCCTGGTCATAACATATGTGCTGGTGCACATATTGGCAGTATCAAAGTTCAAACAATATAGCTTAAATGATCAGATAAATGTTTGTAATGTCTTTTTATATCTGTTCAGTTCTAGTTACAGACTTCTTCTTCTCTAAAATGTGTAACCTTTTCATTTAAAAAACTAGTTCAGGAGGGTGAGATTTGTGTCAGGTTTGTAAACCATTTTTGTTTGAAAAGTAAGATTAAAAATATATCAAAATATGGAAAGGATATGCTGACCTGAGCAGTAATAAGTAGAGAACAACTGATTAGTTCATTTCTGGTTATGCTCCATTTAACTGTTTTCTGCTTCAACCAGCTTTGAAGAACTGCACGAACATGAAAATTCTGGAGACAAGATGGTCATTCACTTCGCTTGCTGTGTCTTCTCCATTTTGTGTGTGCCCTTCTGCTCCCTGCCCTCATTTAGTTCACTGCCTCCTAACTCCTCCTAACTTCTGCTTTTAATGTCATTTTGCATACACTGCTGGGAATATGAGAGGCAGTGAGATATAAGAATGATTATCTTTAATAGAATTCCATGCTCAGTGTTCTTTTTTGACTTCCGTTTTGTTCAGTGAATTTATTTATAGTAGAAGTTGATTGGCAGGTTGTTTGAAGAAACCTACATTTGTAATTCACAGTAGGTAATCAAATGCCATTTTCAACCCACCAAGAATTCAAACCTTTAGGAGAGCACATTTGTAGAAAGCTAGTATTACCTATTGCTATAAAAAAGCCAAGTAATTTTTATAAAAATAAATAAAAATGCCTGTTTTATTGTAGAAAGATTCAAGACACCAATTTTTTGTATTTTCATGTTTGAGATCTTTTGGATATTTATTTTAGTTTTTTCAGCTCACTCACAACTGATTCATAAACTTCTTCATTCACCACTAACTATTTTAGTTTTGACATTTTAAAACTATTATTTAAACCAATATCAGTGCTTTTTTAAGAAGGAGAAGCTTGATACTATAGGCAATATGGAAAAAAACCCATAACTTTTAGAAGAAGACAATCTTATTTCAAGTTCAGATTGCTTATATTCAGTATCAACATCAGGGGTTTCTTTTGGGTTTCATGTGTAGAAGCTACCTAGTCTTGACACTTTTCAAAGCAAACAAGATTTCTGAGATGAAAGGTCTTCTCAAACCTAATGAATTGTATTTGCTTTCTTTAGTTTTGATAATTTCATTTGAGTTCACTGAGCCTTTCTGGAGGATGATTGTCTGTCATCATGCTTTTCCCAGCAACAAATATTCATGAAACTCATTAAATTCCTGGTAGTTTTGTGAAAAAAGTCCCACCTCATTAATCATATCTTATTTTACCAAATTTTACTCTTTCAGCTCTAGTGTACATAACTCCCTGAGCATGTGATACATCAGCCTGTTCTCTGATTATTTTTCTTCATTTGTTGTACAAGAGGGCCCAAAGGACCCCAGATCAGAACCATTTTTTCATAAAGAGTGTGTGTCCCTGCATAAGGCACAACTTCTATCAAAAGAGCTTTCACTGTAAGTGATAAAGGCAGCCCAATGAAATATTTTTATCCCCCATTTTACTTACAAAGAATGGAGTAGACAGAAATTAAGTCATTTGGCCAAAGCTCCCCAGGAAATCTGAGTCCAGAAGTCCTCAGCTTTAAACCACAAGCCTATCTTTCCTCTGCTATAAAACAGATGTTAAATTGGATGCTAATTTTGCCATGAAACATTTTTTAAGAACTCTGAAAGGCAAATAGTCTCCAACAATGATTACTTAGCAAGCTACCAGCTCTGCAGTCTTGCATCTCAGAAGTAATTCATTCCATCTTTGCTGGCATGCTTTAAAAGGTCCTTTGTTTTCGTTCACTGATTATTATAACAATCTATTTTGAAAGATATGCAGGCTGATAGGGGGTATCATTTATTTGTTTCAGTGGTAGCTTTTTGCAACAAAATGTATGAAGCTTCGAAGTGCTGCAGATTAAAGCTTCTGATGTCAAATTTTAGGATTATAAATACAGATACTCTAAAGTATTGTAAATCCTGTAATCAGTAACAGAAATTCACATCATTCACTTGCATCCCTTAAAGTGCTGAAGGTTCTTCCTTTTAAAAACCACAGGCACATATATTATCAGTCAATATTAACAATTGAGCCAAACATGTAATGTGAGTTAATTATATAATGGGTTTAATATAAAATATAATTAGTATCATGTGTTTTATATAAAATACTCATTTTATGCTAGACTGTAGCACATTATGGGTTAACTTAGAATACCACTTGGCCTCCCTCTCCTCCTCTTTTCTGCAATTCAAATCAGTCTTCTGGAAAATTGGCCTCAGTACCAGTGACGTGCTGCTGAACTTACAAGATCTCAAGAATATCCTACCAGATTTCTTTCTTTTGTTGCTAGAATTGTTCCCATCTGGGGCCTAGATATAAACTTGGAAAACTTAAAGGCTCTTCCCTCTCACCCTGTCTGACTTCAAAACATTGGCAAATAACCTTGCTCGTCGATGCAATACAGATTGGATTAAAACATTGGATTAAATTTTATTTCTGTGGGTGTAGGAATTAGTGGCATTTATTGAAAGTTTAATGTACTGCCTAACAATCCAAGAAGTAAATATGTATTTTAAAATCAAATGCAAATTAACATTAAACATAACAGAACACAAGAGAATAGTAGATTCTGGGAAAAAATATTACTCACAGGAGGCCAGATCGGCTAAAGAGCAGTTACACACATTTTCAAGTGCTTCATTTGTGTGCAATGTCTCAGTGTGTGAGCGTAACTCCCTGGCTTGAGTCCACATAGCTGTTTTACTAAACTGGAGTAGCTAAGCTGGGAACATAATCACTATTAGCTCCTCTACACTCAGTAAAGGCAATGGTGATTATATATCTAAATCTGTACTTCATGCAAAATTAAATTTATGTTCATTTATTTGCAGCCTATGCAATTCTATCAAGTGATAATGGTTCTGATAAGGTTGTTATCTATAATAATACTGGTACTAAGCTTATACTGGGGAATTAAGGAAAAAAAAACAACACATGAGACATAGTTTGCTGGAGGTACAGAGAAAGAGGGGAACAAGTTACTCCAGTGTTTTCAATGTGGCTGCTTGATTTGCATTTTCTGGTGTATACAGCAAGCTTTAAGAGCTCATTATTTGATACTATTGTCAAATGTCTCCAGGCTTTGTGCTAAGTATTTGTACACCAACTTGTGTGTGTTTCTGTGCCTTCACTATTGTTAGTGCAACAAGAAACATTTTTATGACTTTTCCACTAAAAACCCACTTAAAACTGAGAGGTTTTTCACAATGGTAACCAGAATTTAAAACATGCTGGCACTCTGAGCTAATAGCCCTTCTTATTTTCTCCAAATCTCAGCAGCAGTAACTCTAGAAGTTATGATCTGCATTTAGGCAAAAACTAGTTTTCCTGATTTTTTTAATACATATGTATGTCTATAGATAATCTACCTGTGTAGTCTCCCCAGTATTTAGGCCATTTCTAAATGAAAAGGGGATCTCTGCATTCGTGACTGGCAGATATTTGTTATGCTCTTTTTGTCAGTAGCACTGATAGGTATATGACCAAAAAAAATTTGCGAAAAAGTAATTCAAAAATTCCTATGTTCAAGCATACTGAAAACTAGTTTCATTAGTGTCCAGAACTTACAAGCGAGTGCTCTATGGGTGAAAAGCAGCTGTGCTAGGACCCATTTCAGAAATGCCAGTGATGTTGTCTGCACCATTGACTAGCATAGACCAAGAGGAGTGGGTCTGCTTGGCAGTGCCAAGGAGGTGAGATCCACTCTGTACATGCCCCCGAGTGGGAAAGTGTCATCCAGCTAGTCTGGTCCCACAGACTAAAAGCCACTCAGCTGCAGTGCACTAGGTGCATACCTAGTTCAGCATGTTTCAGAATTTTTACGTCTGTACATCGCCTGTTGGTGTAGGCATACTGCTCATGGTCTCAGCCACGCTGTAAGGCACCTCTAATGTTTTCCAAGGTATGGTCAAACTATGGCTCTTACAGAAGTTGTTTGTAGCCTCTGGCGTTACTCATCTACTCTTTTCCTTCCAGATTTAACAGAATTCACTTCTGGAGGTGTGAGGTCCCAGTAATGAACCTACTGCTCGGGATTTGGGGGATGTGGGCACCTAAAACTTTAAGAATGACTCTTCATTTGTAAATTAGTTAGAAGCCTTTCTGTGCCTTCCTTTTTTTTCTAAAAAAAAGAATATTTGTGTGGGTTTAGTGTGGCTTTAGTACCAAGTACTGCGAAACTTTCATGGTTAACTGTGCAAATTTGGGGGAAAAAAATGAAAGCTATTAAAATTTCTTCAAATAAAATACTGATATTACTGCCAGAAATCACACTAACTTATTTCTATCTTCCTTTTTTTGAAACATTTGGTTTAAAGATACAGATCAAGAAGTTATTTAAACTTTCTCCAGTTCTTTTGTGCATTTTGATTTCCAATACTGATGAGACTTTTAACTGCTCAGCTCTTCCACTGAGGGAATATCTTTAATTCATCTTGCTCTCCTGTTCAGAGTTCACCCCCAGACAAAAATTCTGACAGAGATTAGTTTCATTCAGTACCTAAATATAATGAATCCACATTATTTAATATAAAGCCTTTTAATAGTACTTGGTCAATCTTCTATGCATACACTGGAGCTTTCTGAAGGTGCAACTACTCTGATGCTTTTTTCTTGCTTGTTAAATACTTGAGCTGATTGATAATGCTGCAGAAGAGAAACTGAAAAGACCCCTCCACTTAAGAGCATCACTAAAATAACCATAAGAAACAGAGACAGCAGATTGCCCTATCTATGTAGTGCTTTGCTGGGAGGGTAGGGGGAATCCTGGAAAGCTGGAAGTGGCAGCTGCCTGCTCACTGTTAGCAGTGAGCTGGGGAACAAGAGCAGAACAGGAGGCAACATCTGTTTGCAAGAGAAACTCTGCCAGTAGGTATGGACTTAGAAAGAAATACCTGATGGCAAGAAAAGTTCAGTAAGAAATGAGAAATCATTTTGGTATTTTGGACAGATCTAGCCAGTAAAGTAAAACCAGTGAAGGAGTCTGCCCTGGCTTCTGAGGTAGCACAAAGTGCCTTGTGGTAGCTCAAGAATCACAAAATTGCAAAAAAAAAAATTGTGTTGGAGTCACTCCATGCCTAAAGCAGGGCCTGCTGGAGCAGGTCAGCTCCAGCCACTTGTCCCTCTGTTTCTGCACAGTTTAGAAACCTCTGAGGATGAAGACATGACTCTGGGCACCTTTCCAGCATTTCTCTACCCTCACAGTCAATTTCCTACCCCCATCCCCTCTATGTTCCTAGCTACAGCTTCCCTCGTTGCAAGCTGTGAGCACTGCCTCATCTGTACTGTGTACCTCTCAGAAGGATTTGACTCTGCTTTCATTTCTCTGAAGAAAAAGCAGGCTGCAGCTTTTCCATTGAGCAGAACACCTGCTGGTATATAGAACTACACAAATCCCACAAAACAAATGGCCAAAACTGGAACACTTCCTACCCTTACTCAAACTGAATTCAGGAGAGGGAAATGGTGGTGTCACCATGACTAAACCAGTTCACGGTGCAGTTTTGGTATCCACAACAGGAATCTTTCAGGAAGAAAGTGGGAAGAGGCTTGAAGAGGATCACCAATCCTCAGTAGCTTTGATGAAGCTGGAATCTCACCCACAGCAGTGATTAACTCAGGCTTGCATCATTTAAGATCCCGTGGAAGGCTGTGGTCGACAGTACCTGGACGATGGTCCACAAGTAATCTTAAGTCACACTAGACCATACTGGGGAAAGTTACAAAGCAGTCCTCCACATTATTGACAATCCAGTTTACTCATAGCTGAAATTAGACATCTGGGTTTTATTGTACTAGCGGCAGTAACACTCATGAGCAACACAACTACCAGTGGGAAATGCTTCTTTATTAGGAATGTGTTTAATGTTACTTGTGTGCCTCTCAAGAGTGCATCAAAAGGTTACAAAGTCTTCTTATCTGAAGACAAACCTCTCTCTCACCAGATGAAAGTTGAAGTTTCAGCAGAATTTAGACATTCACTTTGTATCACGTACATTATTACATTTTATTTTGTCAAATGTAAGACAAATATACATTCAACCTAAAACTTAGACCAAGGTAAAGTCATTATTTTTAAGAGGCAGCATGTCTAGAAACAGTCTTGCTTTAAGATTCCAACCTAACCTAACCACATCTCCAAAACAGCCAACAATTTAGAGATCATCTTATAATAGCATCTATGTGTATTCTGAATATTCATTATTATGAATTTTCAAAGAAACCTCTCTCTCCAAGACTGCACTCAATAAAGAGATGTACACCTTGCCATTCTTTGACTATCATATTTCTGCTGCAAAAGAGGAGAGAAAGAGTTCAAGGTATTACTACAAAATTGCCTCCATTTGTCTGCAGCAGTGGAACAAACGCAGAATGAAGGAGTCTGTAAGGAAGCCAACAAGTATTTGCCATGACATTCCTGTTTAACTTTTTCTGTTAACATGAGATTTTAAATGCATGTTATTGTAACTTCTTGGAATGCTGAAACTTTACAATCTCAGTTGTGCTGTAAATTTAACATATATTAAAAACAGAATCACACGTAGGTCTTTTATCCCTGTATATAACACTTTAAACAGGTTTACAATATTACCTACATAAGCACCTGAAGAGTTATTTGAGATTTTTTTCACATTAAAGCATTATCTGAAAAATGTGAGTTTTTCAATGCTAAACACAAGCTAAGAGAAATTATATTGGGTCCACAAGTCCCTGAAAAATTTGCATAACTTTTTTCACTGTCTTTTCAGGATTAAGCTGTTAATGAAACATACAGTGCTGGAGTGCAGGGTATACATATGCAAAACCAGAGACTAATGGCAGTAATTTTCGAAACTGTCTTAGAATGGGATGTAGGACTTGATGCTCTAGAGCCTATAGTACTTTTGTAAATTAAAACTATTCCTCAAAGTTAATTTTAGAACTTTTGAAAAAGTTCTCTTCAGAAATAAATTGTAAGAATCAAGTATTTCCCTAACTATTGAATGAGTAATTACTTCTACAGTATCCACAATCTGGAACCAGTGTAATACACAAGTCAATACATCAAAGCTGCTGCCCATGCTTATAGACAACAATGTATTTTACATGATGAATCATTGACTTTTTGGAAAGATTTTCTTCTAGTGAAAAGAAGATGTACTTTTTCCACTCAGAATTCAGAGGTTTTTGAAAACTGCAGCTAAGGTATTTGGGGGAGGAATGCATTTGCTGATATTCTTTACATTAGGTTTAAAATAAGAAATAATTGAAATATCTTTAAATCTTAGATTAAACCTGGAGATAAATAGGTATAGGTTCCAGAAATTCATGCTATTTCTAATCATGTGTTTAAAATTTCCTGAGTCTAACTCAAATGAAAACCAAAACAACACAAGCATTAATCTGTTCTGAAATGGATCCACTAAATATTTCCTAAGATGCATTCTCAGAAAACTATCAGACAACTTTTTCTGAGACCACATAGCTTCTGAAGATACAAACAGGCATCCATTAGTGTGAATCCTTCCCTGAAGCAAAGCCCTGAATACACCTAAAGTTGCCTACTCTGCATTTCTATTTATGGGACACTCGCACCATTAAGCACTTCAAACCCCAAGGAGGAAGGATTCATCCATGTTATGTGAAGAGATTTACCATTACTTGTGCTAGAGATTTTACGCAATCTATTTTTGCATTGTCAAAGTAATTATTAGTAGCACATGCCTTGGGGGAACTACATGGGTTATTAAATGCAGTTCCTATAATCATATACATTGAGCCTCTAAAATCTCCTTCAGAAACTACTTGTTAGAAGTAGCTAGTTCTTTCCTTGTCACTATTCTGACTGACAGATCATCTCAAAGCTTTCTACTTTGTAGGTTAGCAACCTTCTAATTTCCATGCTAGCTTGGTTTGAGTTATTCTGATGTTCTCTTTCAGCTTGGATACCTCTTTTTCTGTTCACCCTGACACACTTCAAATATACTTCAACTTACCTACACATAGACAGTATTCATTAACCTTCCTAGCCTCTCTAGGAAGCAAGCTAAGCACGTAACAGGGTTACCTATGCAGCCTTTTACAGATAGACCCAAGGTTGCTCTGCTTGTCTTCTGAGCTGGCTGTGGGTGAGGTGGCTTTGAAGTCAACGCAGTGAAGCCTCATGAAGCTGCTCTATGCCAGGGTTCACAAGAACTGCCAAGGGCCTGGCTCTGTAAGTTCTGTCATGGTGCTGCACACCTCTGGATTTTGGGTAGGATTTGGCATGCATCCAGTCAGCTTGGTGGGGGCAGAGAGACCTTGGGACTATCTATGAAAGACAGGTAAAATTGTGGTATATACACATATGTTTGGACATATTTCTAGCTCAGAAACTTACCTCTTCTAAGGGAAGATTCCATTCCCCAGTCTTTCTAAAAGTCCTTTACTCTACCTGTTCCATTTTGCATTATTTTCTTGCAAATGTATGCCATACATAGTATTAATGGTCTTGATAATCATATTTCAGTGTTAGAGGATTATTATATTTAGTCATGATGTCACTGATGAAATGTCATTGCAAAATAAACAATCATAGCACTACTTTGAGAACAATGATGTGATTGGATCAGTGGAGCTCCACATATTACTGTTAAATATGAAAAAAAGTTTGCTAGTGGATTCAGGAACAAGTAAAGTTTCTAAAAGTAATTTCTTGTCTAATGCGTAGGATAAATGGCAAATATCCCCACTGGGCAACTCCTTCACAAAACCTAAGGAAGTTTGTTCAGAATATCATTGAAAATCTTAAATTCACATTGGAAAGCTCCAAATGTTCTGTAATAGTGTAATAAAGAGTGTTATGATAGATACTAAAAGAAACTAACCAATCTGCAGCTTATATAGCACCTTTCATGTTAGTATTTTAATGCTAATGCTTAAGAATAGACCACTGACTTAGTACAGGCTTTCACCTGATTCTGTGTGGTGGAAATGGGAAGGGCAGAGACTCTTTGTGTTAGTAAGAAATAGTCCTTAAAATATTCCCAGCTCTTAGATATCCATAACTCCCTTCTATTGGATACTATTCCATTTCCTTTTAAGTCGATGGGGATTTTGCCACGTTGCTCAGTAGAAACAGCATTGAGCCCATGGTCGAGCAGTGGTCATACATGCTCAGAAAACACAAATACTTTTGGGGGATCACAAGTCCTATGATTCTGTTAAATCCTCATGTGAGTACAAAAGAAATCTAGAAAAGATTTCCCAAAGTATTTTATTCACTAACCTGACTTATCTATAACTGATTACTCTTCAAGTTTGTCTTTAAAATGTTATGCTTTTTAATTTAGTTTACTGTATATGTTTTATACTTGTTTCTCTGCTTTATACATCTAAAACTTCAGAATAAAATAGAATAACAAATCTTATAACAGTTGATCATGCCGAAGTTGCATTGCAGTTTAGGATATGGAAAGCTGTAAACAGTGAAGTTCTGATTAAGATTGAAATGCTAATTAAGTACAGTGATTTGGAAACTGCCCTTTGGTACTGAAATACATAAGAAACTTCACATTTCAGAACACTTATTCTGAAAATCAGACAAGACAATTTTTCTTATTCCCTGAAGAAATGACAAATTGCTTGAATCAAAAATGTGTAATAATCTACAAAATTGTTTATTCTAAAATTCAAGACACACTGGGAAAAATATTTACACAGGTGGCTCACATTCCAGTTTTGTTGGCAAGATTTCTTTGGAAATGGAAATCAACATATGAGTCAGAAGACATAGATTGGCTCTTTATTTTGATTCATGAAGTTGGAAAGCTAGTTTTGTTTGGGCAATCACACTCTTAAATTTAATTAATATATATGTTCTTACATCTTCACTGCGATCTCTATCCTGGGTAATGGGCATTTCCAATCAAACCAGCCACAGAAAGAAATGAAATCATGGTCTGTACTTAGCTTGATCAAGACACACAAAAGCGGAAGGCAGGTATTAAAGAAGTCCACAAATTTTCTAACTAATTTCTGTGAGAAACCATCTATTCACCCTTTCTCACACACCAGACATTCATCTGGGCCCACTATGTGTTCGCTGGGTTCCTGTTCTTGATCTACGAGCTTAAGGTAGATTCTCCTCATATTAATCTCAAGGACTCCATTGATGTCTGCATTTCACTCTAGGAAGACATAAGAGATGTATGTTGAATCCTACTTAGCTTTTCAAGAAGAAGAGACTAAGTTTCTGGACATAATGGTAAGATAATGTGCCCTTGCTTATGTGATGGGACACTATTGCAAAACTTGAGTAAAAAATCTTGTTTCACTGTTCCCCACAAGGTAAAATTATTCTTTGAGACACGATTTGCTTTTCTGAATATATCTAGATTGGCAACTATGTGGGCATGAAAATGTTATCTTTTTATATATGTTGATAGACTTAAGGTCAAAAAATCCCAAACAACTCTGGGTAAAGAGAGTACCATCAAAACTTCTGCACCTGTTATACATCATAAAGATGTGATTATGAAAAATATCACTATGGCACATCTTGCTGCTCCAGCAAGGCCTGTGCTTAAGTGATATGCCCTTTTTCCACTGCTCTTAACACACAGCTGACCCTGAAATTTTCAGGTCCTAGGAACATGTGATCTGTGCAATAAAGATCTAGAATCGCATTGTCAGCTGCTGGATTACCCATATTGGATATTGATTAGCATTACTAGCAGGGACAATGTGAGGTGAATTCCTGTGTTTTTCTTTCTTGGCTTGAGTGAAGAAATGTGTGTAGTGTCTCTTTTTATCACATTGCCCATAGATGGTGTCTAAGCTGCTTCTCAGAAACACAGTGCTACTGAGCATGTGTATGCCACACTTGTAACAGGGCTGGTACCCTGATATATTGTGATGCTAGAATTTGAGGAACTGCTTTGATTTGCCATAAATTTATTTGCCATATATTTCAAGAATGACCCTTCCCCCTTGCTGTAAAATTAATACAGTTCTTGTCTGGATGTGTGGTAGTGATAGATGGCTGAAGAAAATTATAACAGGAATGAAAAGAAAGCTAAAGAATTGGTTGTAGAAGAGTGTGCTTCTTTTCCAGATGCATTACATTTTCAAATTAACATATCTTATTTCCACTGTGATGAATCTTCTAAATGTGTAAAGCTTTATAGTTATTTATTAGAGATGTTTTCAGACAAGACTTTACTGATCGTTACTATTATTTGTGTAAATATTACATAACTGGGTTTCTTTGCAGCCCGTAAAGCACCTGAAATCTAAACATTTTGCAACCTGCTTGTCTTTGAGGTCAAACATATATTGACTGTAATAGGAATTCATACCTGAGTTAAGCACATTGGGAACTGTCTCTTTACTACTGCCATGAGAAGTGAAAATACCAAACTATGGCATCTGATTTTATCTTTTGGAACAAAACAGTTGGTCACATCAAGGCCAGATGAAGTTCAAGCAGAGCTGTGTGAATATGGATTTCATTCTTATTGTTTACACAGAAATCTTGGAGGAAAAAGGAAAAGATAATACTGTGTTAATCAGATGTGTTTCAATAATGACTCTATATGGACATGTGTATATATAGTGTGCATATATATATATATATATACACGTACACATATATAGTGTGTGTATATATATATATACACTAGCTTTTGGGGGCAGGAATAATCTTTTCATCACCACCACACCTCTTTCTAATATCTAGGATTTAATGAAGTCTCAATACCTTAGATCAATAAAAAACAAGGACATGCAAGAGTATTCAATTAGCAGAATGATAGCAGCTATGTGAACTTCCTATAGGATTATGCACAGGTCTTCCTCCTTTTGCATTCTCGTCTTCACTCACTTGCAAAACTGATGAAAGTACCACTAAAGAGGCTTTTGTCACCTTAGTGAGTAACTTATATCAGCTGAAACCACCAAATCTTCTTCTTCTAATAAGAGTAAGTTACTATACTCTGGTAGCAGAGAGTACCTAGGGATTTCCTTCCTCCATACCTATTGCAGTATGAACAAACACTATCTCGCTTAATGTATTTAACATTTTGTAATTGTTTAGTTTGTAATTAAAATAATTTTACTGACAGAATTTTTTTGGTGTTTAGCTCAAGCAGTCCAAATTTTTGGTCAGATTCCTAGGTCACCTATATGACTAGATAAACCAAATGTAGGAAGATAACTACCTAGCAAGTTTTCAGCAATCTGGGTAATAGTTTGTTAAATAATAAATTATATGGATACATTTAGAAAGTGTTATACCAGAACATCTTTCCCTTTCACTTTTCCTTTTTCTTTCTTTTCTTCTTTTCTGGTACATAATAGTAGTTTGTCAGTTTGATGTGCTATCTAAATGAGCTGTTTTGGTTCATCAGGGAGTGTTGCTAACCACAGGGATTATATAGATGCCTATAAACAAAGGAGGGCACATCAGGAGATAACTTCTTGGGTTATAAATGACTCAGAAGTAAATGATGTCCTTAGTATTGCATCTGACATTATGGCAACCAACGGCACAGAGCAGCATCTTGCTTCTCAGCTCTGAAGTTGTTTTGAACTGTTTTGTCAGCCAAAGCCTACAAGATCCTAGCTCTTACAAATATATCAAACCCCTCACTGGAGATCAGAGAAACAGAAAAGAAAAGCTGGCCTCCCTTCTTGCTGATATTTGCTGCTGCAAACCTTCTGGCTGATGGGTAGGGATTGACACCACAGAACACACACCTGGATGGTGGCAAGGTCTTCTGCTGTTGGAGATGAAGTCTGATAAAGCTGGGACCAGTAAAGGAAAGATTTGTATGATTTGTAGATTTGCTTGTTGGTGCTTTATGCTTGCACATGCATGAGAATTAGTCAGAAAGGAAGAAACCATAGATTCTTACTGATAGAAAAACACCTCAGGCTGCCCTTTGGAGTCTTTGGAACTATTCAAATGGAAATACCTCTATTCTTAGAAAACTGTGTGGACCTCTTCCCTCCCTATTCACCTGGTGTGGGAGGACGTGTTCGTAGGATCCTCTTGCACAGCAGAGAAATGTGCTAGCAATTCCTTCATCAGCCTAACCCTTCATGGGGAGGAAAATATCTGCCTGGACGTTGACTGAGTGTGCCTGGCTGCCTTAATAATCTTCTGGTGCCACACGTTCCATGCAGAAATTGGGACAGCTTTAACTGTTGTCAGAGGACCAAGCAGGCAGCCAAGGTGCAGCAGAGGGAAGAGGGGTTTCTCTTATGTTGTACTTGGCTAAAGCTCAGGCTTGAACTCTGCATCTGTAAAAGCTAATGAGCAGAAATCTGAAAACAGATGACACTTGGCCTTCAGAATGCTATAAAATACATGAGTTGCAAAAGAAGATGTTCTAATATTTTTATGTTAGCAGGGTACTCAGTGAGATTAGGATCTCTTAAAGCTGTGTGCTAAATGTACCTATAATGAGATATTATTGCCTCCTCAAGCAGTTAGCTGCTAGATATACAAGGCATGCAAAGGCAATCTTTTATCTTTGTTTAATAGATTAGGAAATGAGGTGGTCAAATAGTTTCCACTGGAGTCTCTAAGAGCTTCCAGGGAAAGGAAAGAACTGAACTCAGCTCAGCTCAAACATCTGAATTCAGTTCCTTGACTGTAAGGTCATCTTTCCGTTCCTCCTCCCCTCCTAGATTTTTAGTACAAAAAGTACAATCACAAAATGTATCAGTCTTTGCCTTTGGTGTAAATAATCCTACAACTGTAACCAGAGCAGTTGCTTGACAGAACACAGTCTATTTTTGCAACAGGCTCTAAACTTGGTCTTCTCTGCAGGCAGTTTTGTTGTGGTGCATGAAGCTGTAGCATTGGTATGATCACACTGGCACGAAGGAGAGGGAGGGAGGGAAGGAGGGAGCCTCCCTGCTGCAGCTGGAACCGAAATAATTTATTCATGGTAACATTTTTAGACCTGATAAAACTCATTATCATGCACGCATTGGAAAAGAAAGGGTTTAGAATATCCGGAAATACTCAGAAAACATGATTGTTAAAGGCAGTATAATAATCACTTGATTTGAGGACAGATTCTCCATTTCGGGGCTTGTCATTAAAGAGAGGCACACCATCTTTCAGTTGAATCAGAAAGTTCTGCCACTTCATTTTTTAAAAAAGAAGTACAGTTGGTTGATACATTAGCTACATAACAGATTGCATAATGTCCTTTTTTTCAATGAAGTACTTTAAAATTCCTTAATTACTCAGCTGCTTATTTTTATACTTCCAGATTTGAAGGTCACAGGACTGAGAGATCCATTTTTAAGTTAGATAGTCCCAAGTAACTCCAAATAAATACACAGTTAACTTTGTCTAATGAGGTATAACCACCAAACTTTGAACAAATCCAAACAGACTGCTTTTTAACCTGCTATAGTATGGATCTTCTTCATAAAGCTGTTATAGTACTTACTTGTATGAGATCTATTGTGTTTTGCACATAGTATAAATCAGTTTCATTCTACTAAATATGCAGAAAAAAAAAACCAAACAGATTCTAAAGATGGCAAAAAAGCGTCAAGGTTTGAGTGGGCATTACCTCTTCCTACTGAAATGGCTTCTTTTGTCCATATGTTACAAATAATATCCGTCCTGTATATGCACTCTAAATACATCCAAATGTACAGCAGTAGTTTTATGTGTGTGAATGAGCCAGGGAATGTGTGATTAGCAACCCATTGTGAGGTGCTGTGAGAATACATACTTTGTGAAATGTATACTTCAACATATTTGCCAAAGAGTCCCAGATGACCATTTCTAAAGTGTTTTCAAATATTTATGAGTCTTTGGAGGACCTATAAAGACCATTCACTTTCCAGAAAAGAGACCAATGAAATCTGAAGAAAAAATTATTTTTCTGGCCACCCAGCTGCACCAACAAACTAGATGAAATATATGGATATTACCTGCATTTACATATGTCAAAGAATGGTTTTCTTGGTATGTGAGGCTTGCGGTTTTGTAGTGGAATATATCACAAGCCAAATTTGGTACAGTAAAGTTTTGCAGTCCTGTAGTCAATGAGGTGACACAAACTATTTCACAGCCTTTCTTGAAGTACAGAAAAATTACTTCAGTTTCTAAGTTTCTTGAGCCCTCAGCTTCCTCCAAATGAAGAAGTCAAACACACATATGTCAAAGATAAGCAAAACCTACTATGAAACAACAGTGTCTATTTTACAAATACTTGTATCTGAAAATAGTCAATTACAAGCTATACATAATGCTTTTCAGAATTGCTACCGTGGGAATACACTTTTGTACTAGTTATGAAAATAACTAGAATGACCCATTTTCTTTGGTTTCAACAGCTGCAAGTAAACATTACATTTCTGAGGCAATCTGAAAGGAGAATAACAGTTGTTTTATTGTTTGAAATGAAATTTAAGGAAGCTTTAAAGTGCTCAAAGCTGCAAAACTCTTACACAATTTTCTTGACCATTAATACATACAATAAAAAAATTTATGCATTTGTAGATATGGATGGAGAAACCTAAACAACACTGAAATACTTAACTGGTCATCTGCCATTTTTTTGACTGTGTGCTATGTTAATGACTGATATCACTGTAGTTTACTGTCTCATACTGTCCCATTTTCTCCATGGACTACCAAAAATATTAAATTCCCACTTCCAGGATTTTTTTTTTAATCCTTCTTTCCAATAAGCTGTTGCAGTAATTTATACACAGATGTAACTCCTTAGTGGCCCAAAAGCGAATCAATCAGATTTAGTTTTGTAAACAAAACAAAAAAAAAAAAAAAAAAAAATCATTCCTTCCTGTCTCCTAGGAATATAAGGGATGGAGGTACTGTTCTGTTACCCAATTCCAGTGGACCACATCAAGGTAAATTTTCCTGTGTCCAGATTATGTCCATGTACTAGTCTGTACACTCAGTCATTCACTTCATAGTGATGAATTTAAGCACAAGGCACATTTCAGTATTACTGTTTTGGAGGTTTTGTCTCTTTTTGTTTCACACTTTATTCAGAGAAAAAATATTTTGTCAGTAAATTTGAAATTATTAGTGCACATCATTCCTTCTACAGTGCTTTATAACTGTATGGTGACTTAGTCTTGATTCACAAATGGGGAACTGAGACAGAAAGAAATGAAGAACCAGGGAATGTGAGAAGGAATTGTCCAAGCTAGTGCTGATCCAAGTTGGTTGGTCCTCCTCTTTTAATGCTGTGTGGCACAAATTTGTATGGCCCCAAGCCCCACCAGCCCAAAGCACTACAGCTGTGTTGGCATGTGACCTATGAGGTCTCAGAGCTGGTGCCAGCACTGCTAGCACACATCACTCGGCCACCCTCTGGAACATGGTGTGATCAAGTCCTGCGTGACTTGCCATAAATCCTGCTAGAAGTCTACAGGAAAGTCAGCAACTGAATCCAGCCTTCCTGAGTTCTTCTGACCATGCACTAACAACAAGACTCTTTTCCTTCCTTTGATGCTGGGCTTAAACTCCTTTTTAAATCTCCTTTTCTCAGTCATTTTTACCTCTATACTAAGATATCCAAGAGTGCTGAGGGAGCTGGC
>NW_008603583.1:31226-33036 GCF_000691845.1 Merops nubicus | reverse complement strand
GTTACTGAATGCCTTCCTTGCTTCAGTTTTTACCACTAAGATCAGGCCTCAGGGATCTCAGTCCCTGGAGGTAAGAGAAAAGTCTGGAGGAAGGAAGATTCTCCGCTCTTTGATGAGGACTGATGACAATAGAGCAGTAAATTCTGTCTGCCTTGACTTTAGCAAGGTTTTCACACTGTCTCCCATAACATCCTAATAGGTAAGCTCATGAAATGGGGTTTAGATGAGTGGACTGTGAGATGGATTGAGAACTGGCTAAACAATAGAGCTCAGAGAGTTGTCATCAGCAGCACAGAGTCCAGCTGGAGACCTATTGCTACTGGTGTTGTCCAAGGGGGCAGTGCTAGGGGCAGTCTTGTTCAACATATTCAAAAATGAACTGGGTATGAAGGGTTTGAGTGTACCCTACAGGAGTTCGCTGATGATGTGAAACTAGGAAGGGGTAGTTGATACACCAGAAGGCTTTGCTGCCATTCAGCAAGACATGGACAAGCTGGAGAGTTGGGCAGAGGGGAACCTAATGAAATTGAGCAAGGGTAAGTGTAGAGTCCTGCACTTGGGGAGGAATAACCCCATGCACGGATACAGGTAGGGACAGACCTGGAAAGCAGCTCCATGGAAAAGGACCTTGGAATCCTGGTGAAGAAGTTAAACATGAGACAGCAATGTGCCCTTGTGGGCAAGAAGTTCAATGGCCTCCTGGGGTGCATTAAGAAGAGTGAGACTAGCAGGTTGAGAGAGGGTCTCTTTCCCCTCTACTCTGCCCTGGTGAGGCCACATCTGGAGTACCGTGTCTAGTTCTGGGCTCTGCAGTTCAAGGAAGACAGGGAACTACTGGAGAGAGTCCAACACAGGACTATGAGGATGATGAAGGAACAGGAACACCTCTCTTATGCGGAAAGGCTGAGGGACCTGAGTCTGGTTAGTCCAGAGAAGAGAAGGCTGAGAGGTGATCTTATCGATGTTTAGAAATATCTAAAGGGTAGGTATCAAGAGGATGGGACCAGTCTCTTTTCAGTGGTGCCCACTGATAGGACAAGGGGCAATGGGCACAAACTGGAATGCAGGATGTTCCACCTCAACATCAGGAAAAAACCTCTTTACTGTGAGGACGACAAAGCACTGGAACAGGCTGCCCAGAGAGGTTGTGGAGTCTCCTTCTCTGAAGATGTTCAAAACTCATCGGAGTGCATTCCTGTGCAACCTGCTCTAGGTAAACTTGCTTTGGCGGGGGCATTGAACTAGATGATCTTGCAAAGGTCCCTTCCAACCCCTGCCATTCTGTGATTCTTTCATTATGTGATGTGTTTTGTCCTGAAATCCTTGTACTTATTGCCTATCTTCAGGTCTTGGTTGACAGGCACTTTGTAATCTTCCTAGATGCATACACAAATTCCACGCACACCCAGAAACCAGGTGGTGAAAGATATGTAGAGACCAAGAGTGTCAAAGTGTCTATGGTAAGGGATATGGCCCTTTTCCTTCGTATTTCTGTGAAACTAAAGAACAATAACAATGGCAACATCAAAATCTATCCCAAGTCACCCTGTAAAAAAAAAAAAAAAATCGTAAAGACACTAAAAGGGAAAGAAATTAGAGAAACATAAGCATTCAAGAGAATAAAATAAATATTTGAGAATTGTAATCAAACTTTGACACATCTTAAACATAACTTTTTAGGAAGAACTTGAAATGCTAGGGTCTGAACCTCGAGCCCCAAATTAAGGTTGACATATGGGTGATTCCCACAGCCCTTCATACAGAGGTGGTGAGTTTGCCTTATAGCTTCCCCCCAGGGTGCGGCCGGGCC
>NW_008603583.1:0-31188 GCF_000691845.1 Merops nubicus | reverse complement strand
GTCTGCTTGGGGATAAAAGCTGGGACCATTGCAGGGAGTCAGGAGTGTCTGTCTGTGGAGTGCACTCCACACAGCTTCCTGGTTCAGGGCAGACATCCTGACTCTCCCTGGAGCTGGGCCCCAGTCTGTTTAGACCTTTGTGAATGTGGGCTGATCGGGTAAGAGTTGCCATGTGGGCACCCTTTTCTTATATGTTTAACTTGCTGGTTTGGCTGTTTCCCATGCCAACTGTGGGCAACCTTGGGTCTCTGTTTGTACCACCTGTTGTGGGCTGACTCATGTCTTCTGTGAGATCGTTGGGGGTGGCATCAATTGTATACGAACTAATTGACTTGTTTGTACCCCTGGCATTCATTCATGGAATGTCTTTTTTGCTTACAATACAGTCTGTGTATTGGTTCATCTTCCTGCTGGCTGTATCATTTTTGTTGGGCCTGGTCATTGGCAGAACACAACTACACTAATTTTAGGCTGCTGTTATAAAAAGTATTTTGCAAGAACCACCAGAAAAGAGATTTTAAACTACATAACAAATGTAACATGCCTAGATATAAACAGAACAAACAGATGAGGAAAAAGAACAACAAAAAACTCCAACAACTTTGGAAAGAAACCTTAATGGATTTAAGGCTTATGAACTGTAATTTAACAAGCCTGGTTTTGTTTTGTTTTGTTTTTCTCTTGTTTTGTTTTTTTTTTTCTTCCTTCCTATGTCTCTCTTTCTTCTTTCTCTTTTATTTTTTTTTTCTATTTTACATTTTACATTTTTTTTTCTGTTACCTATAATTTGTTATTAATTAATGATTAATTACTTATAATTACTTACTAATAATATTTTGTCTTATTGTACATGCCAAGCGGGGAAAAAAGGAACCCTGAAACTTATTAAAGCATACAACATTCAGTGCATTTCCATACCACAACCATTTTGTCCATTGACTGAAAAAAAATGTGCAACTTCAACATCAACAAAATAGCAAAGGTTTAGTCTGTGTATTTAGACTCAAGTAAATCTAGAAGTCCCAGTATGTATTATACTCATGTTGATAAATAAAAGGGCTAAAGAATGCCCAGCTCTGAGGCCAAGTGGCACTAGAGAATTCATGCTGACACTGCATTGAGCTTGTATTTCCAGTACCAGACTTGTGGAGAAACTGTTTCACAGCAAAACTGAGGAGTGCCCTAACAATTGAACAGCATGGTCAGCTCGAGACCAAAGGTTTGAGTTTGATTTTCATATATTTAGCAACAGACAGGTTCCTTGTGTACTGCTAGTTGAAGTGCTGGACAACACTTGAGGGGCATCTGAGGACATCTTTGACCACAAAAGTAAAGCACAGTTCTCCATATAGGTGAATAATTGATCCCTGTGGGTAAAATCCTATTGATATTAAGGAAAGTAACTTGTATTAGTCGAAAGGGCAAGAGTCCTTAATGTTGAGAAAGCATTCTTCTAAGAAGAAAGTCATTATTTAACAGAAGCAGTTGGCATAAGGCTGTTTAATTATGAGTGCACAAAGTGTTGCTTCAACTTACTTTATGTAACTATGTACCAATAAATGAACAGCAGCAGAGCAAGACGATTAAGCTGATTATTATCCACATGCAAGTAAAGCATTGTATCTCTTAATAAACTCAGTGTTACATTTTAGTAATATAACAGAACAAAAATTATGATAAATGTTTAAGAGTGTATCTGAGACACTAATCAATATATGTTATTTAAAACATATTGAAAGGGCATCCTCTTTTCTAGAAGTACTTAAGCAATTTGTGGTGGCATGTAATGTGCTGCCTCTCAGTGTTGTAGCTCTGAGGAACTGTACGGGTGAATTGGTGCTCAAAGGGGAAAAGCAGATAACAAGCCCCTTTGAAACAACTTGAGAAGTACTGAATAAATTCTAATTTTAGTTATGCTAATGAGACTTTGATAGGACAGTGCAGCTAGGGATCAGAAAGAACCTACAACAATACTGTTTTGCAGTAGCTAGTTGAAAATCCCTGTCATAACTCTAAAAAGCATGGCATCATTCTCTTATAATCAACAGACTGCCAAGAGCTACTATTTTGTTTCAAAGGCAGGGTATGGTTTGCCTAATGGCAACAAGTGGCATGACTTTATCAGGGAAAGAAAAAAACAAAACCAATGAAAAAATCAAAGCAAACAAACAAAAGGAACAGTAATTCTCTAAGAGTTATCTTGAACATCAGAGTTATTCCAGTCATGCGGCACACCAAAATATTCTACCATGGAAGCCTATTGTCTCTCTTTTAGCCTGTCTGTATGAGTCAAGTTCATCAGGTATGATTTCTCCTCTAAAAGCCTCTTCATTTGCCATTTTTTCTAGTAACTATTCTTTGTGATTATTGATTTTTTACTTTTATTTTCATTAATATGTATGCTTGGAGTTGTGCACAGAATGGTATTAACAGATGAAGTCCTGACGGTAGTAGTTACATTTACATCTCTCACTCACTACTACATGGTGTGTCCTGAGTTTCGTAAGATTTCCCCACCCTCAGTTTTGCATGGTACAGGGGGTTCTGTAATCCTTTTCCATCTTGCCTTGCATTTTGGAAGTACTTTCACTGCAGCACCCACCATCATCATAACAAAACCACCAGCCTTAGAATCCACAGGCCCACAAAAGGTGAGAACATAACACTAGGAAAAGGGGTAGACACTAGGCATGTGTATAACGATTTTTAAGAGCATTATTTATTTTTTTAAATAACAATTTGATATAGATTCATAATGATTCTCCAGTTAGACTATTTCAATTATAGCAACAATAAATTGTTTGCTTTACAAAATACTACAAGGTGTATTTCTTTGCTCGTAAACAAGATTTTGAGCTCAGCCTACACATCTTTTGGTATCCCAGGTAGGAAAAATACTGTACTAAAATATATGGTTGCAAGAGTTTGGGACAGATCTAATTTGGCTGTTTGTGCATACTGATCCAGAGTATAGTATATGTATTTCCTGACTGTCCTAAATTATAAAATTTAAGTATCTTCTGTAAAGAAAAAAAAACAAAAACAAAGCAAAAGAAAACAAAACAACTGACCAACCCACACAGGATGATCCGAGGAGTGGAGCAGCTCTCCTGTGAGGACAGACTGAGAGAACTGGGGCTGTTCAGTCTGGAGAAGAGAAGGCTCTGAGGGGACCTTATTGTGGCCTTCCAGTATCTTAGGGGGGCCTACAAGGAAGTTGGGGAGGGGTCTTTAAGGCCAGACTGGATGAGGCTCTGGGCAGCCTGGTCTAGTGGGAGGTGTCCCTGCTCATGGCAGAGGGGTTGGAACTGGGAGATCCTTGTGATCCCTTCCAACCCTGACAGATTCTGATCTGTTTTAGCAGAGGACTTTAGAGCCCTAATGGCTCAATGGTTGGACTTGATGATCCTGAAGGTCCCTTCCAACCTAAAGGATTCTATGATTGTTTAGGATGTCAGGTAGTGACAGGACTAGGGGGAATGGGGCAAAGCTGGAAGTGGGTAGATGCAGATTAGATATTAGGAAGAAGTTCTTCACCATGAGGGTGGTGAGACCCTGGAACAGGTTGCCCAGGGAGGTGGTGGAAGTCCCATCCCTAGAAGTTTTTAAGGCCAGGCTGGATGGAGCTCTGAGCAACCTGATCTAGTGGGAGATATCTCTGCCAACCTGATCTAGTGTGAGATGTCTCTGCCTGTGGCAGGGGGGTTGGAACTAGGTGATCTTTCAGGTCCCTTCCAACCCTGACAATTCTACGATTCTATGATTTTACCTTTAAGATCTCAGTTCATTAATTCTCCAGTTTAACTGCCCCGTTCTTCAAAAGACATTTGAGGTGCTAAAAAAGTAAAACCAGTTTCTATAAGCATGTTATTCTCTGTATCCAAGGAATTTTTTCATACGGGCATATGTACAGACCCGTTTTATGAGGAAAGGATATTGAATTATTCAGAGAAAAGCTTATGATAATTACTAATAAAAAAAAAGGCTTGATGTGTTTTTTTTCAAAATTAGAACCCCTTAGGAATCTAGAGCAAGACCAAAAAACCCTTGCACAAACAGCTACATAAGAACTCCAGAACTCAAGCATTTTGTAAACATTTAGTACTCCACTTAAAGCATGTAAACATTTGTACTTTATATATCTGACTGCATTCATGAACATGAATATCTTTCTGGTGTGAATACTCTCAAAATGAGAATACTTAAAGCCCACCAGTCACTCTGGAAAGAGGGAAACAGTGTTTATCTTTGTAGAATGAAAAAATGTAGCCTGGAGAGAGTAGAGTTGTAGGGTTTTTTTGTTTTTTTTTTTGGTGGTGCTGTGTTTTAGAGGTTTTCATTAAGCAACTTATCCCTAGAGTTCCTATTTTGCTGTTTTCTCTAGGTGACAGTTGTGCCATTTGTAGCCATGAGGTATGAAACAGAAAATTCAAGTAGCTTTGAAGCAATTTTTTTTTTTTAGGTTATTGCTATGTTTAAGGCTAGTATTTCCACAGTTAAAATAAATTAGATGTTAGTTCCTAGCTCAGCCTGATGGAAGATATTACAAATGCCTATGTAGCAGCTCTTGGAAAAAAGAAAAACAAATCAACTTCAGAATAGCTGTGGATAAAAGCTTAATCATAACAACAAGTTACACAGATTAGCTTAAAATGGATTTGAAAGAAGAATATTAACTCAGTTTAAAATGAATCTGGGAGACAAGTTTTTAATGAAATTATTTAGAATCTTACTAACAAGATCAAATTAATTAAATTTAATTACATGAAGCAGTATAAATATAACAAACATAGAAAATCAAGAAGTAAAACCAAAAATAAACATATTCACAAAGCTGAAGATCTTAGAATGTAAAGCTTGACGTGATGTCTACTTTATGCAGACATAATGGAAAACAAATATAGTTTGATGACATCAAACAAGAATACAATGCTATTATGAGAAAAAAAATCAGTGCAAAAAAACACCAGTCCTGATTCTGGATAATAAAATTTCCCCTGGCAGTGATACAGAGGATATGCAACCAGAAAGCTATCAATCAGATTTTTCTGTAATATCTCCATAATCTCATTTTCCACTTTTTTTTTCTGTGGTCTTTCAGTCTTATTACCTTTGCCAGATCTTATCCCTTTTTCTGACTGTTCTTCTAAATTAAATACATAGTGCCCCTTTTTGTCTCTCACGAGTCTTAGCTTCTATATTAGTGTCCTGTCTCCTGCAGAGACTCTTCATCTCTTAATGATTAGTTCAGAAAGGGTTCTTGTAGTCCTAGAATAGATTACGTTCAGTAAGACAGAGCCTCAGGGCTTTTTATGTTGCAGTTCAGTGAGCTTCTGCTGAGACATTTTTGGAAGCCTATAATCTAGCCAGATTTTTCTGTTTTCATTTGCGATAGACCTTCCGTACATGTTGGCTGAATTTCATGCCACTACATTGAGGTAATAGAAAAACTTCATAACATAATGGCTTTTATCTCTGTGTTGCTACTGATACTGCATATCAAGTTCTGGAGGCAGATAGTACCATATATCCTAAATATCACAGAGTGTAAGAGAAGATGTAGTTCCTTTCTGAGCTTTTATGTGAAAAACAAAACCTTACCCCAACATGCTAAATATTGTCTTCTGGTGAGAAGTTCTCTCCAGAAGACATTTTTGCTATTTCAGATAGTTTGCACTGATTGAGTTGAAAGATTTCATAGAAATGCAAGAGTTTTAATTAAATTCCGCTGGAACTTCAGAAGCAGGAAATTCTGCTGTTGCTGCAGTACTCCAGTTAGGTAGTACATGACAGTAGTGCCTTCATATTCAGGAAAAGGGAAAGGAGTGTATGACATTTTCTTGGGGAAATTTTTATATCCTTCAATTTTCATGTAGTTTTTTTTTTTTTCCTTCATTAGCCCTTTTTTCATCTTCACTACTATTATGGAATTTCAGTGGCTTTTTTTTCACATACAGCCTTGTTGTTTTTTGAGTGGGACCATAGAAAATAGATGTTCTTCCATCTGTACATGTTTTTTTTAAAAAAACAACAGATTGTGTTGATGATGATTTTCAGGGAAAAAAATAATCTGCTAATGACATTGTTTGTCTTTGTATGTTCTCCAGTATTATTTTCTTCAATCTATTCATACTTACTAAATGACTCTTTCATGAATAATGTCTTATATTTTTGCAGTTCTAAAAATATATTTTAAAAATATATAAAACAGATTTATTTTTTTTTAAATCTTTATAACAACCTTTTTAATTTTTTTTCATTCAATTGATTAAATAATGCCACAGGCCTATTTCATGATGATAACTAAGCAGTTACATCTTTTTATGGAGTGAATTATTAGAAAAAAAATAATTGGAGAAGTGCAAAGTATCCCAAAAGAATCTGAATAATCAACTAATTGGTTCTCAATGGTCCATGAAATAGATGAATTATTCAGTCTTCACAGCAAATCTAAACTCTTCAGATTTAGATAAGATAAATGTTCTCCAGAATGTACAAGACCAAATCTTCTTGAATTAGAAACTCATTTTGCTTCAAATGAGTGGGGATGGTGAAATGTATCTTGCATTTTCATTGCATGGTGAGATTTGTCAAGAATGCAGATGTTGAAATAGATTGTAAAAACCCAAACATTTTCCCTTTGTTTTGTTTTGTTTTCGGATCCAGAAACTGATAACCAAGTTGTTACTGTTGGGGATTTTGAAAATCACCTGTGTGAAAATGGGATTAATATTTGCACATTTGCATTATCTAAAAAAAGCTTTCTTTCACAGACCCCTGGTGAAGAAAGTGAAAATATTTTCATTTTACTGTGTAGTTACTTAATATGAAAGGTCTTGCTAGAAAAAAGAGAATGTGTCCACATTTATTCCACGGCATTTTGATGCTGCACATTTGAAGTGCTGCAGTTGAACCCCCAGCCCTGAATAAGGGTTGGTATATGGTTCATGTCCACAACCAGGCAAGAAAGACCCTCCTGATTGTTTTTCACCCAGGGTCTGGCCAGCCTTGGGTGGGAACTAATTAGGAGATCACCACCAGGTGCCCCTGCCTTCCACATTAACTTGGAGGCAGGGCAAGAAGCCACCCATATAAGAGCTGACTCTGCTTGCAGTGGGTTTGCCAGGTCTGTCTATACAGTGTATGTGCTGTGTTGGAATTCTGGCTGTTAGAAGAGCTCCACAACTCTCTGTGACAAGTGGAGCTCCCAGGACAGCAGGGCCAGAATGTGAAGCTGTCTCTGGGTTCCTACTGTATAACTGGGTTCCTACTGTATAACTGGGTTCATGTCCTGGCTACTACCATCCTCCATGGTTTGGCTCCTTGGCTAGCTTGCTTCTTTCTTCATGTCCACTGTGGTGGGTGAGTGCATTGCCTTTTTCCTCTCTCTGTTTTTCTGGCACTTTGGATCTCTGGTGTGTGATGTGGTAGTGGAGGGAGAATTTTGGCAGCTGGTCTGCCTGTTAATGATAAGATCATTCTATATTGGGCAAGCAGTCAACAGAAGAACATTGAAATCTAAACACCTGATCCCAGAAAGTCAGAGATCTAAATATAGAGGCTTCCTACCTACTGAGCAGGTTTTTTTTTATTTTTTTTTTTTTTTCTGGAAAGAGATCCAGATAGCTCAAAAAAGGAACCTCCATTCTGTGTCAAGTTACAGGGGTTTTCTTTGAGTCTTGTTAAGTTTTCACAGCTTGTGCATATGGAGTTAGACACAATCAAAAAAGAGACAATATAATCTTACAGAAGGTTTGTCATAGCAGTATGTCTGTAGAAATGTATGTCTTCCCTGTGGCGTTCCCTTCTGAAAGCATATGCCTAACAGAGGAGGAGAAGAAAAAACCTGTTGATTACAGAACTCACGGAAGAAATACTTGGGTTGCCCATAATTATCAGCCAGTGAATTTTGGCAAAATATTTCTACTCCTCAGGCTCTAGCCACCACAGAGGACAGAAGATGGGACTCTTCTTCACTTGTCCTTTTGGAAGACTAAAATAAGTAGGAACCTGACTTGATAATGTGGTGACATGAACAATTCTGATGCATCTGTTATTTTACTCTAGTGTGGATCAGACTAAATCCACTCACCCTTAAACCAAAACCATAAGAACTGTACATGTAGGAATAGTACTAGGAGCTGCAACCCTTATCAAGGACTGTTAACTGGCTTATATGTATCTTCACAGAAGTGTCTCACAGAAAGCTATGCCTATAAAATAGCCATATTTGGAGGATTTAATCTCACATTTAAATTCAGTTCCCTACAGTGAAACAATTGCAGTATTTTTAGACTCTAAAGGAAGGGATTTAAAAAGTAATTACTTTTATCTTAGTTGTTCACATTACAGTAGATCAATATTTTGGATCCTCTCCAAATGCTAGTTTACTACATCTTAATAGGTACCTCAAGGAAAACACTAATACCAGTTATAACTACATTTGGTCCTACAATTTCAAAGTATTGCTACTGAAGTTAGTGCTTCACTTTTTATTTTCTTATATTTTAATGTTTTTCAATGCAGTGTCTTGGAGAACACTTATCCAATCTTAAAGCTAAGTAATAAAACTGATCTGTTAGCACTTTTATCTTGTCCCTCTGCCAAATGCCAAATTGTTTCCTACCTGGTTTGAGATGATTTTTAGGCTGCTGCACTTGAAAAAAATCTCAGATAATTAGGTATCTTATCACTACCTTTAGAAACAAGCCCAATGCCTGGCATATTTGATTTGTCCATTTTGCCATCAACATTTATTTCTAACAATGTTCTTTATGGTAAAAAAAAAAAAAAAAAATTCTTTGATTTGTTATTTAACTGTAGATCCATTATCTACATAACAATTTCCCCCTGATCTTTGCTTTTCCATAGTGTCCATATTTTAATAGCAATAATATTAAATGGCATTTTCCAACAGTTACTTAAAAGATCCAATTCTCACAAGGTCTTTTTGAGAGAAAATAACTTACTTTAACACGCATGACAAAGTCATTCCTAGCTGCATTAAAAACATCACAGTTCTGTTCCAGACTTGACATAATGGCAATAATGTCAACTCTGTAACACAGATTGACAGCGTAGCACTGAAATCTGAATACTTTAACACTGGGCTGTCTCTGAACAAGAGTCTCACATAGCAGCAAATGTTAATGAAGGTTCTCTGTAATGCCAATATTTCTCTGAAGATGACACTACTAGCTTGTAACAAAATTAAATGTGCAAGTGCAGTCCTTGTTATAGTTCAGGTTCCAATATTCAGTAAGTTAAAATAACCGTATCCAAGATCTTAACTCCACGTGCACTCTCTCTCTTCTCGTCCTTGACAGGCTAAAAGCACAAACTGGACTGGGGATTCACAGCACAGATGGGGCTGAAGACTGTGCTGGAACTACAATAAACTATACATATAGTCTGGGGATTATGTAAAACCAGAAAATTTATCTTAGAAGTTGCAACAAAAGCTGGGTTCTCTTGTGTTGAATTGGTGGGAATTGCCAGTATGATTTGCATTTTGGAGGGATATAAAGTGCTGAGGCATGATTAATTAGAAACAAGTTTGAATTTGCCTGCAGGTATTTAAATAGTTCCTCTATAGACAATAGTCAGATATTGATTCCATTCAGGATTATGATTATTTTAATATTTTTAAGAGAACATGGAAATGAAGATAAAAACCAAAAGTGTATTTGAAAAGTATTCTGAGACACCTGGGTTTGTCAACCACAGATGTCATTGATTAGAAACTTGAACTTAGTTTTTCCTCCTGAAATGAGTAAAAGCATACAATATAACATGGATTTAGGGGGTTGTTTTTGATAATCAAAGAAAACTTAAGTTGTGGAGGATGGATTAGGACAACATTCATTTGCTCCAGCAAGAGAATGGAAGGAGGCACCACAAGGCAAATGTCCTTCTGCATTACACAGACTGATGTGATTAGGAAAAGATTAACAATTAAGAGTACTAGGCATAGTAGGTTTCTACTGTAGAATAAGGAGTACAACAGATTATTTTACCAATCATAATTTCAAGGAAAGATCTTTTAAAGACAGGAACTTACTTTTACAAAGTACAATAAATTCTTAATTTATACATATAGACAGGATTTTTTCTGACATGCAAATCATAAGTCAAAGCTAATCAACTTCATTTCTTTGTTTAGGCTACAGCATGATCTTTGCCTATATGTGGCTCTGTATCTATTCCTGCAGCTATTAAAAAAGCTTGTAGACATATTTCAAAGACTACTTAATTGGGGTGGGGTTTACTACTTTAAACTATTTTTAACTATTATCAACAAAGGGAACTATCATTTTAATTACCATTTTAACATAAAGATTTCCTCTCATTTCACTTTACATCCGTTGTTTAAAATATTGTAAATATGTAATTCGATTCATGGTATTTAGTAAAGGGCAGTCTTCCAGACAGGTTACTTTCATGTCTTATGTGCTTATTATTTTCTGTGTGTGGAAAAAGTTCTATTTTTTTTACCTGACCCACTTTCAAAAGCATTCTTTATAAGCTGTTACTTTATTCTCACTCTTGATTGTAGCTGAACTGAATACACTTTAATGCATTTAAGTAGGACTTGTACAAAAGGGCAGGCAATAATCAGACACTCTTTGAATTCAGACAATTTATTCACCTGATTTCTTGATATATCAGACAAACACTGTTTTTAATGCCATAGCTAAAAACCAAAGATGTTATATGATTCTTTAATGCTTATTTTTTAAGTATAGATGAGATCTTTGTAATATAGATAGATCAAAAAATACTCCATCAGTGGTCAAGAGGGATATTCAAAAGAGACTTCCACCTTTCCTCTTAGTGCCTTAATAAATTATCTCATACTTTCCTTTGTATATACAGATATTTTGTTACCAAATATTACATTGTTTATCTGTTAGGCATTGATATTTACAACAGTATTAAAAAGATGTATGTTCTTATATGCAGTTTGGGGTTCTCATATGTAATTTTATTTGCTCAGCAATCATTTGGCTCAATTTTGTTCCTTGGCCAGATGAGAAAACTGAGTCATAGCAGAATTGCAATTACATCTCTAGACTAGAATCCTACCTGAAAGAGAATCCAAATACCAACTAATATGAATTGCTAAAATTTTTGCAATTCTAAACTGGAATGTTAGAACAACTAGGCATGAATGTTGTGCTTTTTGGTGCATATAGCCACTACTGAAAAAAACACATTAACACTGAGTGAAATATACTTTACACCTAAATACATTGCTCCACACTGGAAAAGGTCGCTTACAATAACATGAGCTAGCATTCTATGCACATAACAAGTTAAATAATTCAGACATAATGATGGGATTGTATCCATTCTAGAGAAAATGAAGATATTGCAATAGTCCATTGAAAAAAAAAAAAAAAAAAAAAAAATTCCATGAACAAGACTGAAAGCATGATCAGGATGTTGACACTGTTAAGAAATAAACGACATACAGTCATACAGAAAATGTTATGGTTGAATTACATCAGTAGTTCACCCAATATGTTAAATGCTACCTCTAACATTTTAAAATGAATTTTCAGAACTAGAAAAAAAAAATCAAGTAATAGATCAAATTTTCACTGAGTGAGTAGGATAGGGTAAAAGGCTTTATTCGGTGAGATGATGGAAAGGCTTGGTTTATTTGATTTGGAGAAGAAAGGATGGAGACTAAATGTGACAGAACAACGTTAAAGTGAGGCTAATAGTGAGGCAGGATCAGTTGTGTCAAATATCTTTATCTCATGTTAACATAATAATGCTTTATTTGATTTCAGTAGTGGTTCATATAATATTTATACATTGAATGGTTAAAAAAATAATCTGGGTCTCATTCTGCAGAAAAAAAAAAAAAGGAATGTGTGAATGTATATAAAGGGGAATGAGGATGAATAAATATATTTTGCCTGGATTTTTGTCAGCCTAGATAGCTACACAGAAAAAAATGATTGAAATAATCTCTATTTGTCATTTTGCAAGAAGTGTATACTAATAAATTAACCCAACCAGGAAGCCTCATGATAAATTCCTCCTATGTCAGCTCATGTAAAATCAGGTAAAGAATTGGTTAATCAGCAATTTAAGAGTGAAGGGTTTTTTATCAAATTGATAACTGAACTAAGTTCTTGCCTTTCCTAATTGTGAAACCGTTTCCATAAGAAAAAGTGCACTTGAAATTGTTATACTGCAAGAAACAAAAAATTTACTGAACATTTTTCTACTCCTGATCTTTACTGAAAAGAACATACTTCTTCACTTTCACAACACATCACTAAACAGATGCCATAGAGGAAAATATTCAGAAAATTAATTTCTTACCATTTATCATATTGAATTTGTTTACTTTGCATTTTTGTTGTTTCCACTGCACGATTATGAGGTAAATGCTTGTTCTGTAATCATGAAAACAATTGTCTTGAATTTCTTTGCATTTAGTGTCCTTTCAGTGGCATTTAGCACCTGTAATATAGATGCTTGGTGACATGTTTTTAATTGCTCTCTTACATACTTTACCAGATGTTGTAGTTATTTTTACCTCTTTTCACCATCTGATCTACAAAGTCAAAGGACGTTCTCTCTATTGAAAGTGCCCATGAAGTATGTTCCAGGTTTTCAGGGTGTCTTCTAAACAATTGTAGGTATCAGACATACTGCATCTGAGTTTATAACATCTTTCAGTATATTGCAAATAGAAAAGAGTTTCTCCGTGGGATAGAAAGTTACAAAAGTGTTGCAGTGCACCTTCTGGAGACAGAGGTTTCTGTTGCCTCTTTGTCCCCAAACATGGGCACACATCCAGAAGTTTCCATCTTTCCCAGGCTGTGGTTGGCTTAGCCACCACAAGACCAATCCCCTAACACCCATTGGACCCCTGACCTGTCGGTAACCCATCCAAGTAGCCTTACAGGACAATGCCTTTGTAAACCCACCTACCAACCTGTTAAAAACCCCTGGCCCCAAGGCCACAGTCTCTTTTGCTTCTCCCCTGGGGTGGGTGCTGCTCAGTGCCTGTCTCAGGTGTTTTTTGTTTGTTATTTTCATGTTATTAAAACCTTTTATTTTGGAAGAAAGCGATCATTGTCCATCCCTCCTTTACTTGCCACTGTCCTCCTCTTCACTGAAGACCACCCTGGAGGTACTACTGGGGTCCTGCTGGGGGTGTTTTCTTCCCGGGCAAAACCAGCAGGTTTAAACCCTCAAAATATATTTTTGTAAAGTAATACAAAAGCTGAATATTTTTTGTTTAGTAAAGTCATTGCTTGTTTATGAAAATTAAATTTCAAGGTGCTTTTTCTGTGAGAGGTAGGGATGCCTGCATGATAGTGCACCAAATAACTACCCAGCCTTATTTCAGAAGGGTCGTTTCATCTGTCCCCCTCAGGTCTTATATCCATTTTTGTAGCAAGAACATTTCATCATGGCACTTTATGGACTAAATTTATTTCTAAAACTGCTCCAGCAAAGCTTGCCTGGTTGTGTCCTATCAAGGACATTATGATGATCCAGAGGATATTAAAAAAGTGAACTGTAGGTTTCCTATAAAGGAAAAAGACTTAGAGTTCCTGTAGTGGCTTGTCAAGGACTAACTGCCTGCTGAAAACATCATTCTCCATCTAGCTAAACATCTGGTTTTCTGTGATAGACTAGGCATTTGGACAAGCCAATCAACTTGCTCCAAGTGGAATGTGTGCTACAGTTCATCCCTTTGTAGGATTGCTCTTAGAAGCATTTAAGGAGTATTTTCTGACTGGAATATAAATTCTTAATATGATTTTCCTAGTCTGGAGCCCTAGACTGGACCACCTTTTCCCAGGATCAAACCAAAATGGTCACTAACCAAATCTGTTCTAAAGTCACATTTTTTCCTTTTAAAAGGAATGAGATTGTCATTGATGCCTTAACTTTACATGGTAGCAACATCCATTTATGCTGTTGGAATTGTATTGGATGCTGTCACCCAAACTGTGTCCTGCTCTGTTCCTAAAAAGGGGATGGGCAGGACCACAGCGCTATGAAGTGTTATTCTATTGGGTGTTACAGTTTGTCGTTACCGACACCCGATCCCCGGGATAGCTGCCACCCAACCTCTACCGTTGGGTACCATCACAGACACTGGCTTCAATATGAAGGATGCTGCAAATGGCGTTTATTGCGCAGCTGCAATTGCTTATATAGCACAAGCCACACCCACAAGGCCCCTCGTGGGTGGTCTGAGCTTTCCGTTACATCGCGAGATCTTCCGCACGCCGATCCCTGCCTAGGGCAGGCTCTGCTCACCACAACAACAGTTGGAGCTTCCTCGTAAAGGAGAAGAAGAATTCTAGAAATAAAGCAGTAAATCTTATTTGACCATCCAGTTTGTCTCGCATACCAGTCACTATATTTCTTTTTTAAAAAAATCTTTAGACACCTTAAACTATGGATTCACCACTAATTTATTTTTTTTTATATAAACTAAAAGAAGATTGTGCAGAATATCTGCTCACAAGGGAAAAATGTCTCTTTCACTTAAGCACCTTCATAAACAATTCATATATATTGAAGAGAACTAATTAGAGCAAATCCATCAGAAGAAAAATTCTCCATGAAATCAACCCTGGGTACTGATTGCCAGCATGGCTAGATCTTTATTATTCCATAAGCACAAATATTTTTACCAGAAATTTCAAATTTATTTGCTGCAGTAATAAATTTAAAAAAATTTTTTTTTTTACTGGGAGGGAGAAGAAAAAAAAAATTAGACTGTGTGAATGTCTCATCAGTTAAAACCAGACTGAAATTAATCCTACATTATCCAGAGCTACACGGTAGGAAACCTAATTCTGAATTGTTTTCTGTTGGTTTTGTTATACCTTTCAAATCATGTAAGAAAAAAGTGTGTACATGTTTTATGAGAATTAGCAGGTTATATTAGTCAATTTAAGGGTGCCATCTTTTCAGAAGATGAGTGGATAATTAGAACTTGTCATTTCACACCAAAGCATAAAATTGAAGAATTCATTCCACCAAGGGGATTTACCATTCTGCACAGATAGATATGTCTTTGAAGAAGATGAGGGCAAAGATTCCCTGAAGGAAATGTATGAATCACTTGGTATCTTTTAGAGAGACAGCATAAGCTATATAATTTAGTTCAACAACAAAAGAGAGATAAATCTCAAGGTTGCCTAAAATCCTCTGCCTCTCCATGTTAGGATTAATACTTGGGTTGGTCTTCAATTTGAGATGGGGGGAATGCTTACTAATGTAGAAAGCCAATTCAAGTACTGTCCTCTGTTGGTGGCCCAAATCATCTTCTGACTCCTTGCCTGATATAGAATGTAAATATCATTAATGGGCAGACCAGCAGCCAAATTACTCCCTCTGCTACCAAATCACACACCAGAGATCCAAAGTGCCAGACAAGCAGAGTGAGAAACAAATCAATGCACTCACCCACCGCCCTGGACATGAAGAAGGGAACAAGCCAGGTGAGGAGCCAAGCCATGGGCAGTGGTAGCAGCCAGGTCATGAGCCCAGTTATGTAGTAGGGACTCAGAGACAGCTTCATGTTCTGGCCCTGGGAACTCCACTTGCCGTGAAGAGCTGGGGAGTCTTTCTGATAGGCAGAATCCTCACACAGCATATGCACTGTGTATGCAGGCCTCCCAGCTCCAATGTAAACAAAGTCAGTTTTTATAGAAGGTGGCTCCTTGACCTGCCTCCAATTTAATATGGAAGGTGATCTGGTAGTGATCTCCTAATCAATTCCCACCCAACGCTGGCTAGACACTGGGTGAGGGCCGGTCTTGACTGGTTGTGGGCATCATATTGCTATCTACAACTACCTGAAAGAAGGTCATAGTGAGGCCGGTGTTGGTCTCTTCTCTCAAATTATTAATGATAGAATGAGAGGAAATGGCCTAAAAGTGCTCCAGGGGAGGTTTCAATTGGACATTAGGAAGAATTTCTTCACTGAAAGAGTGGTTAGACACTGGAACGGGCTACCAGGGATGTGGAGTTGTCAGCCCTGGAAGTGTTCAAAAGAATTAGTAGATGTAGTATTTGAGGCTATGGTCTAATGGTTAGGGAAATGCGGGGGTGAAGGTTGGACTTGATGATCCTGGAGGTCCTTTCCAACCATGGTGATTCTATGATCAGCCATATGCCAACCCTCATTCAGGGCTGGGGGTTTAAACCCCAGCCTGCACCTATATTAGCCAAAATTTGAAGGCTTAATATAAAGCCTGTCTCTTTAACAGATTCTGTGCATAGAAATATACTTCCTCCAAGGAAACAAAATATTTTCAGAGAAGAAGGGGGGAAAAAACACAAACAAACAAACAGACACCCCAAAAAACACCAAAGCAAAACAAACAAACAAACAAAACCCACAAACAAATAAAAAACACCACAAACCAACCAAAACCAAAGAACAAAATAGAGATGATCACCTCCTTCCAAAAAGCATAAGATTATCTATCCCTTATGTTTTAAGGCCCTCAGAACAGATAAAAAGTTACCCAGGTATTCAGATTTTGGTTTGGTTTAAGCCTCTTAAGAATTTATCTTCCTCTTAGAACACACTGTATGAGACATTCAAAGCTTCCTATAGGAGATCATCAATAAATTTTTATATTGAAGTGCATCTAACCTCATACAACCACAACAATGTGCTCCCCTGTTTGTTTTGTTCTGCTCTTAGCTATGGATTCATGTCTAACAACACTGAGAAAGCTTTCAGGCCTAGGAAGAAACAGAAATATCAAGGAGTGATCTAACCTGCTTCACAATGACAATGTAAATATGTTAGTTTTCTAAAGATTCTCGATTTGCTGCCAAGTCTGATAATGTAAATGAAAATCCTTTTTCTTTCTTTGAGTTCTATGCCATGTGTAAGACGGACTGTAACAGTAAAGAGGAAGACCAAAGTTAATTGTATTCAATGTCCTAGCACAACAGTAACTCCTCAAGGTATAAAATTTATGGTAAAAAGAAAAAAAAATGTGTATGGTTATGGAGCCTAAATACAAGAATAGGAGGGGATTGATTTTGCTTATGTGAAATTGAAATTAATAAGCTATTTTCTTCCTCCTTCTGAGTGACAAGCCCATATTGCAATAGTGCCAAGCTTTTTTTTCCTATTCCTAGACTGAGCTATATTCCGCCTCTGCTTATGGATCCATTTATAAAGGTCATTACTCAGCAACAGTCTTAACCATGCGTTAAAGCATGTAAGTAGTCCATTGAAGCACCCTTCTGAGACTGTTTTCATTTTGAAGTCTGTTTTCTCTGCATATTCTTCACATGCCCTCTCTAGAGGGCATAACCTGTCAATATGTCACACTGCTTCTGGATTTCATGAGCTGACCCTGGCCGAATACATCTGAGTGATTTAGGAAGCACTCTTGCATTGAGAGCACTGCATTCCCACGGATCTGATGGGGATTGCAGTCCGACTCCGGTTCTTTTGTTGCACAAAACTGTTTTTCATGCCTCTCAAACAGAATCACTCCTTCCTACTCGACGTGCTTTCAGCAGTTTGTGTTAACAAACTGCACTTCCTGCTGCAGTGACCGTAGGAATGTAACGAGCTTCTGGCATTACACAGTGCCACCATGCACTCTGGTAAGGGAGTTACAGCTACTTGCTCAAGAAGACAACAGTGTTATGCCTGAGATTAAATTAAATAATCTAACTAAGATCATGAAGGAAACAAGTCTGCTTGCAATGGAACATTGGCTAAATGAATGTCTGAACAAAGATACATCCTTCGTAAATACTGTTTAGTATTATTAAATAAGCCTTTGACCAATCTGCTCAGAGAAGAACATCTTACTTTCAAGTAATGCATATGCCAAAATAATGAGTACTTTGCACATTTATAATGCAATAACATACACAATGAAATAAAAAAAAAATTACTCAATATTTGACATTAGTTCCTTTCCTGTTCTTATCTTACCAGAAGAAAAAAAAAAAAAGACAATTTCATAGAACTCTTTGCTCACTGTCACAAATATTCTGATAAATTATCTTTTTTTCTTCCAATATGGATGAATTTTACAAAGGGATATGCACAAATTTAAGATTTGCAAGATGGTTTTAAGGTAATTCCTCTTAGAAAATGAAGCCCAGACAGTCTTGATCGGTGAAGTCAAACTAATTAAACCACTGAAAGCGCTAAGTGACATAATAATCTAGGTATTTCTGAGAAAATGTATAAAAATGTGATATTTATATAGCCCTGGGTATACATGAAGAAAATGCACAAAGAAAAAGAAGTGTGATATTTTAAATACTCCTCTTGCCATCATTTTACTCTAAGCTTGTCATTTTTTTCACATTTTCATATCTTTTTCAGATGCTTGAATTTTTTTTCTGACTCCTAACTGTTTTACTGAAATCTTCCTCTGAGCCCTGAAATGCACTGAAGGTTAAGCTTGTCTTCTTATTATTTATACAGAGGGTGAAAGAAACACTGCTACACCACCATCTCTTGAAGCTCAGGTCTGAAGTAAATAGATATGAAGCAGGTATTCTTCCTCAGCAGGGAAAGCCTGTATCATGTACAAATATATATGAATCAGCACAATGCCAAACACAGGATCAGATTCACTAATTAGATAAGATCCCCATGTATTTCTCTGAACTACAGAGGGATAGGAAACTAGATTAAAATTATCATCAAATAAATCCCTTTATATTTGATAACTCCCTGTGATTTCACACGTGGCAGATTGAGGCCATCCACCTGCTGTTTAGGAAATGATTTAGGAAAACACCCAAGTTTAAAAAAATCAAAATGAACTACAGTTTGCTCTGCTTTGTATTTCTGCAGCTAAGAAGAAGGTAGAGTAGGTTTTTCCATGAGGGCTTTTTGTTTCTGTTGGGTTCTCAGTGACCATTCCAAAGAACTCCTTTAGAAACACAGGGCCACTCTTGCCTGTTGCCTGGTAAGAAAGGAAGTTATGATGACAGAAACATTTTTGGTTTAGGAATTACTTACCTAATACTCAGTAGTTACCAAAAAAAAAAATTAACAAAAGATTTTTAACATATTGGGAAAAAAGAAGAAAAAAATAAAAATAATTCCATGCATGTTTTTAAAATTAAGCAACTTTTCAAATTTTAATACTAATGATAAATAATTTATATATATATATATACACACCATGTTATTAAATCAATGAGCTAAGACTGAGGAAATTAACTGAGAAAGTTAACTCTCATCTCTCTGATTACAGCTGGACGTAAACTGAAGCATCATTTGGAGTCTTTCCTGATTTGGTGGTGCTTTATTTGGGGATTATTACAACATTCACATTAACGTTTTACTATAAAATCAGTAATGCACACTCAGCTTTGAAGAAAGCTTTTGCTACAAACTATTAATAACATATATGGTGTTCTACCTCTGCTGCCATATCTTTCTTTTCCTCAGCCCTCTCTTTAGGTCTTAATAGTTGTTTAGGAGAAGGAATATGTAACCTCTTAGCCCTTTCACTTTTCTATTTCATTCATCTTTCAGCTTTCCCCTTATTTGCTCTAATTCCTTGTGTTCAGTAATTACTTAAAAATTCATTGACCGAGTTGTGAGGGGATACTACATTTATAGTGTTTCTGTGTGTGAAATGCACAATTAACCTGTAGGCTGAAATCTGATAGTGACAGAATAGGTATTTCCCACCATAATGTACTAGGAAGTCTCCATCACACCATGAGGAAGTAATTACCTTGCAGCATTAAGCATGAGCACTGCTGGAGGTATAGCTTTGTGGTAAGGGATTTATTTATTTATTTATTTTGTAATTATACTTCCTTTTAGATAAATTAAAGGTGATGGACATTTCTATAAATAAAAAATAAAAGAGTAAATATTTTTCTACTATAGAAGAACAATACTGGACTATGGAATCACAGCTAAAATATAAAATTTATGTACAGTGAGTAGCAATTCAAGACATTGAAAAAGGTCTTGCTTCATTCCTGCAGTTGCTTTTGTGCTTGCTTCCAGCTGCCTGTGGTTTCTCTTTGTTAAGCTCATTTGGAGCTGCCTCTGAGACCAAAGACGTTTTAAGAAATGAAAGGATATACAGACCTTCTCTTCCTGTTTTTACCTCCTCAGAGCTGTCCTCTTTAGACAGCACAGGCTGAGGAAAGCTTCATTTCTTTCAGGATGTGTACCTTGCGTAAAATTTCGTTTCTACCTATCATACTTATTTGCTGTCAGCTTTGAAAAAATATCTTCCAGTTATCTGAATTAACTCCTTATGTTATGCTGTTATGCTTCATACCTTCACTGTATAGGTATAGATGTGAAATGAGTGCTTCCAAAGCATTTATTCTTCCCTCTCCTCTTTTTCTGAGCATTTTGGTGAAAAAAAGCAAATGAGAGGTGAGATTCCAGCATGAAAAATAGTATTCAGGCTGAATTTCCCAATCTGATCCTTATCATATTAGAATAAAGGTTACACTTTTCATATCTTCCTGAGCTATTTATGTTATTTTAGAAGATCTAAACTGATATATTTCATCCATATTTTGTTCAGAATTGGGTTTCTTTTCAAATGCTTCGAGTATTTTTCTTTCCCTGAAATGGTTCAGATTTTCTTTTGAATATCCTTTTATCTCTTCATATCTTACATGGAAAATCTCTTGATCTATTTTCAAGGGTATTCGAGGAAAATATCCTACTCAGAGAGAAGAGTTTCTAAGGAGCCCATTCAGTTTTCTATAATGATACATATGAATATAATGTACATATTTGAAATGCATGTGTACATAACATATATGACTATGTGTACATTAAAGTGCCTCTGTGTATACTGGTATACACATGTACATGTGCATGCATAAATATGTATATATGTATTACATTATATAGTTTGTTTTAGACATATTAAAAAAAAAACCCTGATTTTTAGAATAGATTTCTTGTATGCTCCTAAAGATAGAGCCACACATGCGTGTACGTAGAAACCCTGGGTTGAAAATACTGCATGTTATCTGAAATAGAGTAACATCTACTCATGTATTTTCTTAATCCATTTGAGATTTAGGTAACTGTTTCTTAGAGTATAATTATTTTTCCTTTGTTTCATAGAAAAACCCAACTGATAAGTCCAGTGCTCTATTGAAGCTTACTTCAAGCCTTCAGTTAAACTGGCTGACATAATCTGAAATACAATTTGAACAGATAAGTACCTACATCAAAAATGGTATTTGGGTAACTGTACATCCATGGCAGAAGTTATTAAAAGAAACTGTGGTGACACAGGCTATAAATTCAGGAACCAAAAAGATATATAATAGGCAGTTGATATTTGAGATAAGCTATGTGCTAAAATCCATTCTAATAACAATAGAAGTCTTCATCCATTACATGAGTAAACAGAAAAAGGTCAAGTACAGCTTGGAGGAACACTTCAGTTGTATGCATCTCCAGAGTCTTCTTTTTTATTTTCTTGATGCAAATTCCTTTGCTAAATTACAAATAATAGTTCATCTAGCTAAAAAAAATAGTTTACCAGTCTACAGTATTGTTCAATACAAGAAAATTCCTGCCTCTTGAGAAAAATTAAATATAACAAAACTTAAGGAAAAGACTGAATGTTTTTATGTATGTATGCTGTGCAGTCTGCAAAGTGCTTCCAAACACAAAGCATATGATAGCTAGACACTATTTGGAGTATACACTTATTCAAAAGTAGCTATAGAAGTGGTCCTTGAATGACCTCTCTGTTGTGCCCACCCTTGAGGATTAGACCCATGTGAATCTCATGAAGTTCAACAAGGCCAAGTGCAAGGTCCTGCACCTAGGTTGGAGCAATCTTCCATAAGAATACAGAATGAGAAATAAATTGATTGAGAGCAGCTCTACAAAGAAGAACTTTTTTCATTTGAAAGCAATGTACACTTGCAGCCCAGAAGGCAAATCATATTCTGAGCTGCATAATAACAAGCATGGACAGTAAGTAGATTGAAGGAGCTGATTCTCCTCCTCTACTCCACCCATGTGAGAGCCCATCTCTGATGTCCCCAGTACAAGAAGGACATGGACTGTTCAAGCAGTTCCAGAGGAGGGCCACAGAGTTGCTCAGGGAGCTGGAACATCTCTCCTCTGAAAGTCCAAATGATGTTACTGTTACAGGAAAAAGATCTATGTATCAGGAGAAAACTGGTATATTTACTTTTGCTGCATTTAGAAATACAAAAGCTATTGATGTTTTCCTATTTCAAGTTTTTTAATTGCATAGGCAATTAAAATTACCTCAATAGGAGTTTACATTTACATGTTAGAAGAAAATGAATGCAGTGATCATTCAAAGGCATATTTTAAAATCTTTTTGTTTCAGGAGACAACTGATGTCTACAAAGGGGGAAAATACCTATTTTTATTTTTCTCCTGAAAGCAGTAACATTTTAAAAATAGCAAAAGATTTCTTTGTATTAAGTTATTTTTCTTAACCTAAGCTGTATGGAGAAGTACTTAAACATTTTTGTGTCACTTTCTCTTCATTTAGAAATATTAGTCCCTGATGGAAGCTCCAGAGATAAGAAAGGAAAAGTCACAGGTTGAAAAACAACTAACTTCCTCGACCAGAATTAACAAAAATATACTGATAACATACGTAGTGATGATTGGCTGGTACATGGTGTCCACCGTTGTATCCTGATTATTGATACGCAGCATATCAATGTCCTTAAGCTGTGATTTATTAACGCTTTTTTTTTTTTCCCCTTTATGTGTGTGTGTTAATGTCAGTTAAGTTTCCAATGCTTTATAAAATATTTAAGTCTTTTGGAGTGTTGTGTTTGCTGGTCCACAACCATCTCTGAACAACAATCAGAGAATCAGTTTCCCATTCTGGACAAGCTTGGTCTACAAAGTAGTGCAGCTTCAGCAGCAAGTATGAAGTGATACAGCCTCATTGCTCACTATCTGATCAATGGCAAGCACACTCTCCTTTGAGAGAACAAATTTCTAGGAAACTTAAGTCCTTGTTTTTAATTTTTTATAGAATTTCACCGATATCTTCCACTTCTCACTGGGAGGTATTTCACCATTAAAATGTGAGCAAATGGAATATCTACTTTATAGTCCTGGAAGATCTCCTATACTTAGGTGTCTTCAGAAATTCTTAGACCTTAAAAAAGTATTTTAAAGTTAGAATTTGGCATCAAAGGCCATTCAGAAATCTCTTCAGCTGTCACTCCTTCGTCCAACAGTAATGTGAAGCAAAAGTTCACTTCAGTAATAAAAAGCAGAACACACTGAATATTCTAAAACCAAAAGGGAAGTCATAACAGGAAAAAAAATCTTATGTGATCAAGCTGAAGATTAGAAAATGAAGAAAGGTTGTTTAATTTCTCTCTTGATTTCATATTCAAATGTTGCATCACAGTACACTAGAAATGTCAAAGAAAAAAAAAAAAAAACTTCTCCTTGCAGCACTGCCATCAGAGTGGAACGGATTAAGATTTGTGTGTGGTAAACTTGTTAAAAGTAACATTTGATCTTTGAACCTTTTAGGATTAAGCAAAAATTCCAACAATGAAAAATCCACAAGAAAATCTGTTGTAAGAGATAGCCATTGCTCTGATACAAAGAGTTCCATAGTCCTTTACCACAGAGCCTTAAAGGATTTAAACCAGAGATAAATACTGTTAGATTCTTATTATGTGTTAGCTAGATACCGATTAAATATAGTGAATATAAAGTTGTTGTGTAGATCAGTGCTCTTCAAATATGGTTTAAAGACTTACCCACACAAAGCACACTTAGAGGCCTTCAGATGTGCACCACGTAATCCATTACCTTCCCTAGTATACACTCACCTGAATTCAAACTGGGAATCTGCAGCAATGTTTTTCCTGACAACAGCACTACCATACAGCATGGTCAAAGCGAAATGGTATGAAAAGTGATTCCCAAGATGACCCCCCAGGGTTGGAGGAAGTAGTGAAGAGGCAATGTCCACATTTTAAAAGGTTGTGTTCACTCATTCATCAACAAATATTTTCAGAACTACACACTCTCTGCTATCTAAATGGTATGTCCCAGTTTTTTGTTTTGCATGGACAGCTGGCTACTTCTTCACCAACATATTCTCTAAGGTATAGCATCAAGATTCATAAATAAATTCCAGCTAAATTAAGATGTGATCACTATAACAATGTTTACTCATATGAAATCTTGTACTCAGTTCAATATTGTTTGTGTGTATGTGTCTAAATACATACGTGTATATATATATGCACATGAATGTAAGGAAGTAGATTTTTAAATTTTTGGGTTTTTTATTTTTTTTTTTAATTTTTGCCATTGTCAGTCTGTTGTATTTGGCATATCTCAACATGAACAGATTTTATTTGCCAGTATGATAACAACTATTCATTTTTTATGAACACTTTTCTCTCTGTAGAGCAACAAAAGTACCCTCAGTTAAATCACATCCAGATGTGTAAAAAATGAAAATATTTTCTTCACCTTTAGGTACATATTCATGTGTTTCTCTGAAAAATATGGGGACGGAAACTGTAATGTCACATGACTATACCTTGTTATCTTCTTCTGTGAAGTAGAATTTTTTGAAGAGGTGTGAAATTTATGTTTACATTCTTAATATGATTAATTGTAGGTGGGAAAAGAAAGCAGGTCTTATGATATTTTATCCTTATAGAATCAAGGCTATATTTGAGGGGTTCAGTATTTGTAAATATATGCAGGTTTTACTTCTACTAAGTGAAAGAAAAATTATAACAATGCCTTACTGTGTAAGGGGGTTTGGATGAATATAGAAGCATAGTAAGCTTTTAAGCAGTCCAGGAGTCTCTCAGAGTGTGTCAAAGATAATTTCCTAACCCAGGTGACACACAGCCCAACTAGAGGCTAAACATTACTAGACCTGCTGCTTGCCAGCATGGGTGAACTAATTAGAAAGGTCAAGGCAGCCTGGGCTGCAATCATCATATCCTGGTGGAATTCACAACCTTAAGGGATTTGGACCAGATGAAGTGTAGAGACATGACCCTGAATTTTAGGGGGAAAAAAAAAGGAGCTTTTAGTTTTTTAAGGAATTAGTGGCTAGGACCCCTTGGGAAAGTTCCCTCAGGGATAACGCAGCAGAACAGATCCAGAAGCTCTTTAAGGGCATCTTGTTAAGAGCCTGGGGACTGTTGATTCCCAAATGTAAGAAATCAAGCAGGGAAAGCAGAAGGCCAACACAGATAAGTAAGGACCTCCTGGTCAAACTAAAGTGTAAGAAAGAAGTGCACAAGCAGTGGAACCAGAGATACGTATACTAGGAAGAATACACCATCCAGATATTTAGGAATGTTATCACAAAAAATAAGGCATAGTTGAAGCAGAATTTGGCAAGGAATATGAAGAATTATAAGGTGGGTTTCTACAAGTATATTGTTCAGAAAAGAAAGATTTTTTATCACCTTTTTTTTTTATTTCAGTTTTCACTGGCAATCACTATTCTCACATCTCTCAAGTATCTGAACCTCAAGGCAGTGACGAGGAGAACAAAGACCCTCCCATTGTAGGAGAACATTAAACTTGAGACCACCTGAGGAACCTGAACATACACAAGGCCATGTGAGCCAAAAAGGCACATACCACTGTCCTGAGGGAACTGACAGATGTAGTCACTAAGCCACTTTCTATCCTATTTGAAAAATATAGCAGTTAAGGGAAATCCCCAATGACTGAAGAAAAAGGAACAGCAATACTCATTTTTTTAAACAGGGTAGTAAGTAGGGCTCTGGGAGCTATCGACCGCTCAACCTCACCTTCATGCCTGATAAGATCATGAAACAGATCCTCCTGGAAGACATGTCAAAGCATATGGCAGAAAAGGACATGATGTCAATATGACAAGTCATGTCTGACTAATAAGGTGGACTTCCATACTGGAGTGATTGCATCAGTGGACAAGGCAACTGATGTCATCTACCTGGAATTCTGTATGGCCTTTGATACGATGCCCCACATTTTTGCCTCTAAATTGGAGAGGTATGGGTTTGGTGATTGGACAAGGAATAGGCTCCACGGCTGCATCCGAAGAGTTACTGTCAATGGCACAATGTCAAAGTGGAAATCAGTAACCAGTGGTGTTCATTAAGGATCCATCCTCAACCAAAGCAATTTAGTATGGCTTAAGGCAGGGTTGGCTACTAGATGAATGACAGATATTAACCCCTCTCCTCTCCCAAAGGGAAGAGAAAGTGAATAAGAGAGACAGACATACGGACTGGAAAACTAAACCAACTATAATAACAACAACAACAAGGATAATAATTTAAAAAATATATACAAAACCAGTATCGAACCCAGATTCCCTGATGGCAATTACATCCTTATAACCACTGATGCTGGGGAGCAGGTACTGGACTCAGTGGCAGGTGGGAACTGGATTCAGGAGCTGGATTCTGGGACTGGATTTAGGAACACACAGATCAGGATCAAAGGCAGAATGGACAAAATCCTCCTTGGATGTCAGTCGTTGAAGAAGGGAGCCTGACCCTCATGATCCTTCAGCTTTATACTGCATATGACATGTATGGGATGAAATACCTGGTTGGTCAGCTTAGGGTCACCTGTCCTGTCTGCTTCTCCCTGCAAGTGCAGCCTTTTCCTTTCTACACACCCCAACATGGTACACAAGATTTAGCGGTGACCTTGGTCTCCACAGGAATAAATATAAACAAGAGCCTTTCTGCATATCAATCATTGTTAGTAACTATAAACATGCAGTGTTATCACACTGTCTGCAAAAATATGCTGTTAACTGCAGAAAATGTATTTAGAAGAGACTTAGCTGAAAAGTAAAATCACTGAAATTAAAATCACCAAATAGAATTAGTTCTATTCTAGCTCAAACCAGGACAATAACTGAAATCATTCTTCATCTTTCTATGATTCTATGAATGCTGCATTTGATTGTGCCTATGTGGGCACAATCTAAATCCTACTCTGTTACTACAGAATCTGAGAAAGGGAGAGGTAATCAGATCCTGAGGAATCAGAGAACCGTGTTGTACATCTTGTCAATGACATCAAAGACTAAACATTGAAATCTTATGGACCAAAGGTATAGAAATACATACAGATAGTTTTATGCAGCAAAGCAATGGTATGTATTTCAGTTAAAGTTAACTAATTTTATTTCCCAACTAAATGTCGCCATCTGGGTAACACTTTAAGTTAGGTTTTAAATCTTAGTGTATTCTTTTTCTGTAGTCAATAGAGGACACTCATCTCTTCTAAAATATGTGTTCAGTGTGAGCTGAATGAATAACTCTTTGTATGAACTGAAGAGAAAGCCGAGGTGGTAACAGTAGTCACTTAACTTTTTCACAAGCTGAAGTGAGGTTGAATGAATCCCACACAACAGACAGGAATACTTTGCTGAAGTGGAGATCTAGATAAAGTATTATTTACTTCCTTCTCACAAAGTTGTTAAACTAAATAAATGTGTTTCTTTGATACAGGGTATGACAAAGCATGTTAATGTAAATAACGGAAAAGTGAGCATTTGTAGCACACACTTATTTTTTCAAAGGATTGTGACTAGAAAGTAAAAGTCCTCTCATGCACCATATGCATTTTCCTAATCTCTCTAGATATTACAGCCAAAGGCTTATAGAATACATGTTCCTTTCAGGCTTCTATCAGCCTAAGGAAGAGGAAATATTTAAAGCAATCAATGTCTCTAAACGGATGAACAAATTATTCAACTACTGATAAATGTTTCTGCCTTTTTCAGAAGGTAGAAATTACCTTCCAGCACTTTCAGAAGTCTTTGTATGATGGCATATATTTTAATTCTCTAGCTTGTAGTTTTCTAGGTATTTCGCTGAATACCTCTTTAAAAACAAAGGGGAGATAATCCTAAATAAAATGAACAGTTATGATTCACCACACTCTGCATTGTTTGTCCACTAATTATTTTTGTAATAATAGAAATTAAACAAAGTAATCTTTCAGCTCCATATAATGACAAAATTCCTTTTGGAGGAAATATGTATTTAAGTTGGCAATAGTTTTGCCAAAAAAACCCTCAATGGTAACTTTCCTATTTATAAAAGTTTCAGAGCACCAGGATGGCTGGCATTCTTTAGAATTCTGCTCCAGGGCAGATTTTCCCAGCTGCCATAGTTTTAATGTCATTTTGATCTCTTCAGAAGCTAATTGTATCATATAGATCACATAACTGTTCTTTGAATTTAGACTTCCTATTTGAGGACCAACCATCACATCATGTAGTCAGGCTGGTGTGACTTGGGAATTAGTACTTGAAGTCCACTAGTGTCATCAAGATCAGTGAAACAAGTGAGGCAAAGCACGTTGTTTGTACGGTCATATCTGTCACTTGTTCCTGAGACATTCGCTCTGTGACTCCAACTTTCAGTGACTTATAAATTGCATATTTTAGTCTAGCTTTTCTAGGGCACTTGCTGACACCTCTGCATTAACTGAGTCTTTGATGTCTATTTTACATTTTTAAGATTTGCTTATAGAAAACAAATCTTGTTCTTGACAGTTTCTTCCCCCTCCCATCCGTAACAGAGCACCATCTGTATTTATGCACGTATTCTAGAATTCATATTCATTTTAAGTATAGAAAAGCAATAGCATAATTATATTTGTAGATTAACTGGAGTATTTTCTGCTACTATTTATTTTCTCTCCAGGATGATAGAATATAGAACAGACAGAAGGTAGAGCACAAATATATTTCTACTCAGAAAGGTTCCTTTTTCTGTTTTTTCTTCTTTATTCTGCCTTTCAATATTTACACCTGTGTTCTTTTATATTATTCAAATTTTTTTTTTGAACCAGTCTCAGAGCTAGTACAAATAAAAAAATGTAGAGATACACATGAAAAAAAATAAAATTCAGTCTTTCCCAAACCTTGAATTGTAGTGAAATCTACATGAGAAATGCACTCATTTCCAAATTAGCTGACATTAGATACAATTTCTATAATGTATCTTTTCATTCCTTAACTTCTCATGAATGTTTGATCTTCTCGTTATTCACAGTAAATATAAGGACTTTTTCTTGTCATAGTTTTTGCTTGCTGGATATTTTTAAGGGTATCAGTTAATTATAAATTAATTTTTATAAAGACATTGTATTAGACAAATAAGCCCCTTTGAATCACTACTATAAAAGAGTTAACTTTCCAAAAATATTATAACAAATTAACTTTTATAAGACTTCTTAGTGCTCTCACAATTCACAAAATGCTGATGAATAGCACACATTTTGAAATGTCCGCTCTAGTTTATAACCTCAGACTTACATCTGTGATTTTCAAATTAACTTGTACTACAGGATTTTAAAGGCATAGAATCATAGAATGCTTTGTGTTTGCAAAGGACCTTTAAAGGTCATCTAGTCCAATCCACCTGCAGTAAGCAGAGACATCCCCAGCTAGATCAGGTTGCTCAGAGATCTACCAAGCCTGGCCTTGGATGTCTCCAGGAATGAGGCCTCCACTACCTCTCTAGGCAACCTGTGCCATTACTTCACTACCCTCGTAGTAAAGAAATTCTTCCTAATCTCTAATCTGAATCTAACCTGCTGAGCTTAAAACCATTGTTCCTAATCCTATCACTACACTCCCTTCTAAACAGTTCTTCTCCAGCTTTCTTGTAGCCTTTTACCCCTTTTATCCCTTCCTTTTACCCCTTCAGGTACTGGAAAGCTTCCATAAGATCTCCTTGGAGCCTTCTCCAGGCTGAACAGCTCCAGCTCTCTCAGCCTGTACTTGTAGGAGAGGTGTTCCAGACCTTGGATGATTTTTGTGGCCCTCCTCTGGACCCACTCCAACAGGTCCATGTGCCTGCTGTGTTGGGGGCTCCAGAGCTGACACAGTACTCCAGGTGAGGTCTCACCAGGGCAGAGTAGAGTGGCATGATCACGTCTCTCCATCTGCTGGCCATGTTTCTTTTGACGCAGCCCAGTTACGCATTTGGCCTTCTGGGCTGTGAGCACACGTTGTTGGCTCATGTCCAGCTTTCTGTCCACCAATACCGTCAAATCCTTTTCTGCAGGGCTGCTTTCTATCACATCATCCCCCAGCCTGCATTGATAATGACGATTGCCACTACCCAGATGCAGGACATTGCACTTGGCCTTATTAAATCCCATGAGGTTTAAAACCCTCATAGGCCCACTTCTCAAGTTTGTCCAGGTCCCTCTGGATGACAACCCATCCCTTTGGCATGTCAATTGCAGCACTCACTTTGGTGTCATCTGCAAACTCGCTGAGGGTGCATTCAATCCCACTGTCTGTATCACTGATGAAGATAGCAAACAATACTGACCCCAGCACAAATCCCTGAGGGACACCACTTGTCACCCATATCCATCTGGAGATCGAGTATTCGACCATTACACTCTAGATGTGACCGTCCAACCAATTCCTTACCCACTGAACAGCATATAAATGAGTAGTAGAAAGCATCCTTTTCACACTGTTTGTACCGTATAATCAGTATATGTCATAACTCATGAAGAAAATGTGAATTTGTTATTTGCAAGAATAGCTTTTTGTGGGAATTTCATGGAAGACTCATTTAAAGCAAATACAGAAAGGGCAATATAAAAACTTAATTTTAAAGGAAGTTTATCCACATTAGACATTGCACTTTTCCTCCTTAAATATTTATTCACATAAAAACAAGTAATCCAGGCTGAAAATATTATTAAGGGAAGAATTTTGAAGCAGAACCAAACGTCATGTCTTTACATATTTTTGGAAGAGTGCAGAAGAGGAAGTATAACAGACAAGGATGTTGGGAAGATATATGTGTTGGGAAAATATATGTGTAAAAAGCAATAGCAAAAGACTTCTATTTAAATACCCTTTTTTTTTTTTTTTTCAGTAGATTTCACACACAAATTTATCTGCAGACATGATGTCCATCCATAATGTCACAGTGTCATGGAGTGAAGCTTATCCAAAAGCACCTCCCTAATGAAGGAGAGCTTGACCAGCTCTATCTGACTAGATTAATCTCAAGGGTCTGGAAAACAAAGACACATCAGAAAAACTGTGCAGTGCATAACTTCATGCTCTGGTGGTTCAGCTGGAGGCGGGATCCGGGCACCGCGGGGCCGCTCAATCACCCCCCACTCCCTGCACGGGAGGGAGAAAAGGGGGA
>NW_008603582.1:5907-32577 GCF_000691845.1 Merops nubicus | reverse complement strand
AGCCTCAAACCACAACACTAATCTACAATTGGAAGAATGTCTTTATTGTACAAGAAAGATACACAGTCTGATTTTTAAATATGTGATAAAAAACGGACTGCTGCTTTCAGGAATCCACTGTCTAATCAAATTCATTATCATTACTGTTAAACCAGACATTCTGAAATATTAATGCTAATGTTCCGATGTTGGAAGTACATCTGTGGTATTACATAGCAATTAATCAAAGCTAGGTTTTACTGAAAAGTGAAATAACATGTCTTTACTACATTCAGATAGTATTGCATGATATTGTGGAAAGGTGAGGATTGTTCAGGTAACTTAAAAAATGCAGTATGAACAGATACTTGTTAAAAAAAAAAGCATTCTGGTAAATTGCAATTAAACTAATTTCAGATTAAGCTGGTTAAGTGCTTTGCAAACTTATAGATTCTCAAGTGGTCGGTATTTAAATGATCTTTTTAACCACAGTTGTATTTTTAATCTTTCTTTTATTTTTTTAATGCAAAAGAAATTTGAGTTCTGATGCATCTAGCTTAGCTGGAGGGAGTAATTTTAAACACCACACAAGAAGAACAACTGTAGTAATAATGTATGGAGCTTATAAAAGCTTGGATCTTTGTCTACCCAATTTATAGATATTTACATTACAAAGAAGCATCAAAGTGCCTCGTGAGACTGGAACCATGATTTAAAAGGTTAAGCACAGTATAGTAAACAGCTTTTCAATTTATACTCCATTATCAGTGTTTGTTTATAAATGTCACCAAACATAGCATGCTAAAAATGTTCATTTGCTGTCTCTTCAAACCTATAAAATTACTTGCTTTCTACATACTTACATATAGCCTTTGATATATTTTTTTTAAGCAGTTTCTACCCTAGCTATCCAACTTCTGGCTAAAGGTATTTTACAGCACCTTTTTACAGTCACTTTGATCTACATTCTTTTTAATCTTAGACGATGCTAAAATTAAAGTATTAATGCCACTGCCTCTCATTCTAAACTGCCTTCATATTGCAGAAGAAATTGATTTTAAAAAGGAAAATCTTAATTTCACTGATAATTAATTGTTCCTGCTTTGTTTTGAGTAAAGGTGAATTATTTAGATTTTATATGCTCACTAAAACTTTAGGATGTAGTGCTAACCATTTAACCCTAACCATTTCAGTCATGTGCAATTTAGTCTATAAATTTAAAGTAATGTTAGCATAATTTTATATCATATCTACAGGAGTATTTTTTACTTGGAGCGTGTTGGGCAAAAATTATATTGTCCTATAGTAAAAGGTTTTCCTAAAAGAAAAGAAACTTTATTGTGTTTACAGCCAGTGCTCCAAAAAAGATAACTTTCTGCAGACTGCTTTACCATTTGTAGATACCACCTTTTTCTGGTTGAAAATGAGTTTGTTGCTGGTGCAGGCTAAACCTTTTATGTCTGAAACCTGAAAGTATGTATATAAAAATAAGTGTATAAATTCTGTCTTTTTTCATTTGAGTGGTGTTCTGTTTTCAGAGTAGTTACTGCTACTAAATTTTTGCATTTTTGTGTACTTGAGTTTTGGCTGAATATACTTGTTTTTAAGAAAAATAACTAAGAGATTTTATTTTTCATGTAGTTAAGTAGTTGAAATCTTGGTTTTAAGTTTAAAGTCAAAATCTTTTGGGGAAAAGGCACACTTTGAGGTTTTTGCTAATGTTGCATTAGCAAATATTAAACGTGAACCCAGAAGAAGAAAATGCTAACCTAAAAGAACGAAATTATTGGAAAGCATCTCTCTTAATCTCTATTTTAAAAATTTTCATTTTTACATCTCAAACTTTTTCGTGGTTCTGAATTGTAGGTGGCGTATTCCTTTGGATATTCTTGATACGTGTGCTCTCTCTCCCTCAGCCTTCCATTTATAAAATAAAGACTTTCGTTATTGTTGTCTTTTTCTTTACAGCAATGCTTTGTTCACATTGAAGTCACTTTAATTATTGTGTTTTATTATATATTGGCTTAGAGTTTTAACGGTTTAGAAGTTATAAAACCCCTTTAGTACTTCATAATTATATTTTTGGGTTATATGAAAGGATCTAGAATTTTAAGTATGTTAACTTTTTAAAGAGTTCTGTTTGAGCTTTCCTGAAAGAATTCATCACCTTTCTGATACAAATATTTAAAGAACAGATTTAAATAAAGGAGGCCATTTAAGACCCTCAAATTCAACAATTTTACATTTTGGATTAAAAAACTGAATTTTTGGAAGAACGCTACACACAAACCTTTGCTAAAACTGTAAATTTTTATCCCAGTGTTTGCCTAAATTGTGTTTATGTAAAGTATCTGTAATGTGGTCTCCTCTTAAAAATCCTGCCTGGAATTTTGATAGAGTTGTCATACCTGCTGGAGCCCATTCTGGCCTTGACAGGAGAAACCTTTTCTCACTTGTTTTCATATGTTGTACATATGTCTATGTCACATACTACAATGGTACATTCTTGAATGGTATGGTGTGATATGAAAAAAAAAAAAAATAGTTTTAATTGTAACAAACTTTTCTCTCTGCACATTATCTTAGGTCGTTGCTGTTAATCAGCCCATTCTTTACTTATGTAACTGATTTTTGTTCATTGTAAAAAGAATGCAGATATTTCTTGAAAAATGTGGTGGTAGTGTTTCTGTAATTCAAATTAATTGATGACAGTGAGAGGAAAAAAAAAAATTAAAATACCAATGATTCTTTCTTATTTTCTTCTCTTTACTATTTTTTGTATGTATGGTATATTTGGCACTAAATCAAGGTGAAAAAACAATGGGAAGATTAGCAGATATATTTTTTTAAAAACCAAATCTAAATATTTCATAAAAATTGCAAACATTGGTAGGACTCCCTAGGTTAATTGCATTTTAATCTTTGCATTATTTAGGAACTTGGCAGGACACCAGGCAATCAAGCTGGAAGGATGATGGAAGGACAGATGTCACAACAGGCATCACATTTTCGCAACCCATATTCGGAAGAAAATGGACCAGTTCCTGCAGTGCCAAGCAGACTGCCCGTGTTGCAATATGGAAACCCTTATGCGGCCCAGGAAAGAAGAGGCAAGCAAGTTCCACACCACCCCCTCAATATAATTTTTCTCTCGCTGTATCAAAAGCAATGGCTCGTTTAATGCAGGTTAAGTCATCTTTATGCTGGTGTACAGAGCCTTTACGGAGTGATGATAATCAATAAAGACCTTTTTTTTTTTTTACTGATGAGAATCAAAAGCTGAAAGCTTTTAGGAACACCTTTTTAAAAAGGTGTTTTCTATTATTTTATATTATCTAAACCAATGTGTTTAAGTCTTGCTTTTTTAGACATACGGTAGCACATCTGTAATCTCAAAATACAAACTGTACTGAACAGAGATGCTCTCTAATTAATTTTTCTTCAGATGGAGCAGATGGTGCTTTTAATCCTGATGAGATCCAGAGGCCACCTGTTAGAACTTCCTTCTGGGAGCTAGAAGATGATGTAGTGTGTAGCCAGCCTTCACGCAATCTTAGCCGGCCTGATGGTTTAGAAGATCCTCAGGATAACAATGCAAGTTACCTCTTTTATTAATTCATTTTCCTTGCTATGCTTACTAATGAGTTATCAAGAGGTGTACATAGATTTGCGGTATCTCATAAGCCTGATTTACTGCTATGTAAATACAGACTTGATCTTTCTTTTTCCTGAATGTTTTAGGTGAATTTTGGTTGCTTTGAAGGAGAAAGCTCTGCTTATCAATGGATGATAATATTCTTGTTTCCCCAGCCTCTTGAGTTATTGACAGCTTATTTTGGTATTAGGATAGTAGCTTTTTAATCTTTTTAAATACTAATATGAAAAAATCCAAATAACCTCATTCTGATTTTGTTTTTTTTCTCTCCTGTGTGGTAGAATGAAGGCTCAAAATGTAGCCATTTCTTCCTCTTTTTTATAATTTGTATGTAGGAACTAAATTATAACATAACAAATGAAAAATTAAAAGGGTTCTGATAGCAGGATTCTCGGTTTAAATGCTGAATGAAGAATTTGTCTTGCATTGTAATATATTAATGTTTTGTTCTGTCTTTTGCAAATCTGCTTTTAATAATTTCTGTTTTGAATGTTTTTTTGCTGTTAAGACATGTATTTGGAAGAGCTAATTGACTGGTACCTAAAGGTGATTAAACTGGAAGTGACAGATTTTCACCAATTTCTTTTTTAGGGCTTTGTGTTTTAAGTGGAAACTGGTTAGCTTTTCTTTCTAGGGCAGTTAACTTGCATGTTGTGGTGTAAAAAAAAAAATAGGCTTCTGTACTGAACTGGACTATGTGTCTTCATTTGAACAGGAACAGACTTATTACTCCTCCTTATTCCAAGTACTTTTGCACCTTTGAAAAGATTAAACGATACCTTTCTGCAGAGTATTGTGCTCTTTGCAAGTACAGCAGTATCATGACCCGTTTCTCATTTAGTCTAGTTTGCCACATTTAATTGCTATTAACCTTTGCAGAAACTGATCAGTGTTCAGACAGGCATGATTTTAGCCCTGGTGCTCAGCACCTGTAATGGAGAAAAATGTATTTCTACCTCCTGCCTTTTGCCCCTGATGTCCATTACTGTGAATAATTAGAGAAAATGTCAGAACTTTTGCAGCCTGTCCAAGATCTAGAATGTGAGCTTAATGCTGTTATCCACCTTTACTTCACATTTTGCATATTTAATCTGATGGTTTTTGACGTAGATATTCCGTATGACAAGCTCTTCTCTTCTTTAGTCATCTGCTTCAGTTTAATTAGCAGGGTGTTCTTTCTGATCTATGTGCTTTGCCCTCTTGCAAACGCAAGAGAAACAGTGCTAGAGTCTTGTGCTCATTTGCTGACACAGCTTGGATTTTTGTAATGAGATGAAATATAAAAGTTCAGCTTGAAGAAAAGGTGCCTTTAAATCAATTTATGTCTTTCGTTTTTCTACTTTTAACTGAGACTTGATTTCTTGTTCCACCCAAAAATAGACTGGACGTGTTGTGTACAAATTGACACGGAAATGGAGAGTTGCAATAATCTTTCTCCAGAGACTCAATAATATGCCAAAGATAAAACAGTTCTGATGCAGTATTTAGAGGAAATACCCAGTGGAAATGGATGTCTTCTGTGCAAACTTCTGTAAGGCCTTTGGCATGGTCTCCCCTAACATCCTTCGCTTTAAATTGGAGAGAGATGAACTTGGTGGGTGGATTGTTTGGTGGATAACAAATTGTTTGGATCATTGCATCCAGAGGGCAGTGGTCAATGGCTCAATGTCCAGATGGAGATCAGTGACAAATAGTGTCCCTCAGGGTCCCTACTAGGACCTGTGCTGTTTAATATCTTCATCAGTGACACAGGCAAGGGGATCAAGTGCATCCTCAGCAAGTTTGCAGATGACACCGAGCTGTGTGATGTAGTTGCCATGCAAAAGGATGTCATCCAGAGGGACCTGGAGAATCTTGGGAAGTGAGTCCATGTGAAGCTCATGAGGTTTAAAAAGGCCAAGTGCAAGATCCTGTACCCCAGTTGGTGCCAACTCCTGGTATCAATACAGGCTGGGGTGTGAAGGGATTGAGAGCAGCCCTGCAGAGAAGGACTTGGGGGGGGTACTGGTGGGTGAAAAGCTGGACATGAGCCAGCAATGTGCCCAGAAGGCCCAACTATATCCTGGGGTGCATCAAAAGTGGTGTGGCCAGCAGGTGAAGGGAAGTGATTCTGCCTCTTTACTCTGGTGAGACCCCACCTGGAGTACTGTGTCCATGCCTGGAGTCCTCAACACAAGAAGGACATGGAGCTGATAGAGCGGGTCCAGAGGAGGGCCACAGAAATTATCAGAGGGCTGGAACACCTCTGCTACAGAGAGAGGCTTGAAAGAGTTGGAGTTCTTCAGAAGAGAAGGCTCTGGGAGACCTTGTTGTGGCCTTTCGGTATTTAAAGGGGGCCTGTGTGAGAGACGGGGACAGTCTCTTTAGCAGGGCCTGTTGTGATATGACACAGGATAAAGGTTTTAAGCTAAAAGAGACTTAGACTGGATCTAAGGAAGAATTTTTTTTTATGACGAAACAGGGGAACGGATTGGTCAGAGAGGTGGTAGATGCCCCATCCCTGTAAACATTCAAGGTCAGGTTGGACAGAGCTCTGAGCCCTGTCCAGACTTTTATTTTGCTGCCTTGCCCTCATTTTTTATTTATTTCTGGATATTGTTTTTGATTTCTTCTGCTGTCTTCAGCCACATTTGATGTGTTAGATACTGACTTCCTACAGGCCTTTTTGATATTTGCTTGGCATAAGAGAGAGACCTTAATAAATTCCTGCTCTAACAGGTAGCTGACAGCGGACTGGTCAGCATGAATGTGGCTGCAAACTGGCCACTAATCCAATTAAATGAGATGAGAACATGAAACTGGGTGAGGAGTGTTAAAGGGAGTGCCAGGCAAATCCAGAGAAAGTCAGGACTCCTAGTTCTTCTTTGTGGTAAAACTTGGTTCTTTTACTTAAACTAAAATTGCCCTCTTTAGTTAAATATCTTGGACCTGCCAAATTGATGCAGACCTTCTTACAGGAATCCCATGTGTCTCCTTATATTTGAAAAGCCTTTGTGAGGCGTTTTTGTTTGTTGTGTATGTGAGCTGCTTTTTAAACCAAAGTTTTTCTGAGTCAGCCTTGGAACAGACTTGTTTGAGGTGCCGAGTTTACTTTTGCCTAGAGGAATTTTGTGTTCTTGGGTAACAATCCATTGATATGCTTTTTTCTTGTTCTGGAAAAGATCTCATTTGGGGTACCTTGTCTACAATGGACAAAAAAAATCTTGTTTCTATTCTGTGCCATTAAAATTGTGTACTATTCTGGACCAGCCATAGTTTTCTACATCAACAGACAGGTTTTTTGCCATTTCCTTTCCCAGTGAAGAAAATCTGTCAGCCTGCTGAGCTACTGTGGCCACCATCTTGTATACTCTTAAAAATCTCAGTGAGGCAGCCTTGGTTGATCTTCTGCCCATCCCAGGGAGGAGATATGAGTCTTTCAGAGTTATTAATAGATCAGAGGTATGGCACAAGACAGGGACGATCCTTTTGGTCGGCAGTGGGGAAGAAGGGTGCTGGCTCTTGGTCTCTGTTCACTCACTGCTGCTGCCTCGTTCCACTGGCGGAAGTTCTGCACACTCCTTATGAGCGCATTTGCCCAGAGAGGCAGGATTTTTGCTTAGCCTTATAGTGCTGGGTGGGTTCTAGAGTGGAAAGAAAGACATCAGACACCGTAAGCTTGCTCTAAGACCATTATCTTTGTGGGGAGGCTTCTGCACCTGCAGCTAGTGATTTGATCTTCAGTTCTGTGGAGTACAGCTGCTATCTTCATAACCTGCTACAAAGTTTTTTTCTTTTCTGCTGGGAAGTTACAAGATTCTCAAATTCATGATTGAGGTCATCCTTCTGCTGAGGTATTTGCTCCCAATGTGACCTGAGCTTAGTTTCCCCCTTCTGAAGGGGAACACTTAGCTCCTACCCCAAGTGTAGTAGGCTTCCCTTTCTACTTCTCACTGAAGATGTTTTTGTTACTGGCCATTACAGCAGTCCGAGTTCATGTGATGGGGACATTACTGCTTTGTGACATGTCTGCTATGCTGAAACTTATGCTGCCTTTATTGTCTTCAGTTGCTCTGAGGCATTGACCAAGTAAGGATACATCTGTAAATATATCAGATTTTTTTGTTTAATGCTGCTGTTGTGTTCTGATTTTTTTTTCTCCTAAAACTTCATTCCTTAGGAATGAGCACTTACATGTATTTGGTTGACATAAAAGCCCGTTAGTTTTGTACAACTCAAGACTTTCCAGAATTCTTCAGAGTTTTGGCTTTTGGAACTCTCAGGCCAATTAAACCGTGAGTTCTGAGAGGGATAAGCTGGTTTCTGTTAGTCACAAGCACCTACGCAGTGGTGATTTTGTGCAGAATAGTTGACTTGCTACAAGTTCCTGCCATCATCTACTCAGCACTGATTTTCCATTTGCTCATGCTTCCATAATTGTCCAAAATATAATCATTTGGAGAAAATAATTTCTAGAAGCAGGTATATATGGGAGAGATCCATAACCAAAACACAGGTAGTGTTTTAATACTGAAAGGTGAGTTTTAGAAATGTAGTCCTGATTATATTTGGCAGTAAGCCCAGAATAGCTGTCCTGAGACTCTTAAACAGCATTGTTAGTCACAGTAAATTTGTGAGGGATGGAGAGTCTAACTTTTGGCAACTGACAACCAGGTCATGATATTTTTTGAGGTAAATCCAAAATGGCCTTTCTTGGAGGGGGGGCAGGGGGAAACACCCAAACAAACAAAACCCAAACCACCACGCTGCACTTTATTAGGCTGATTTTACCCTGGCAGCCAATTACTGCTTTTTGTATAGGGTAGGAGCAGTTGGTATCCACTACCACAGTATAAGAAAGACATTGAGGTGGTGGAGTGGCCCAGAGAAGGGCAACAAAGCTAGTGAAGGGTCTGGGTAACATGACTTGTGAGGAGAGGCTGAGGGACCTGGGATTGTTTAGTCTGGAGAAGAGGAAGCTGAGGGGGGGAACCTTTTTGCCTCTCTACAGCTACATGAATGGAGGCTGTACTGAGGTAGGTATTGATCTCTTTTCCCAAGTAACTGGTGATGGGATGAGAAGAAAAGGGCTTAAGTTGTTTAGATTGCATATTAGGAAGAATTTCTTTACTGTAAGAGTGCTGAGGCATTGCCACAGGCTGCCCAGGGAGGTGGTGGAGTCACCATCCCTGGAGGCGTTCAAAAACTGTGTAGACTTGGTACTGCATGACATGGTTTTGTTGACGTGGTAGTGTTGGGTGGATGGTTGGACTTGATCTTAGAGGTCTTTTTCAACCTTAATGGTTCTGTGATGCAAACTTGTGAATTCAGATGTCCTGGCACCTGTTACGCTACCGAACCACACTGCAGCCTGTGGGTACCTGGTATCAGACTTTTCAGAAGGACCTGAGGCCCCGTATCAACTGCATTACATCCCTGCAGGGCACTGCAGAGGTCTCAGACTGTATATACTGTGCATGTGCGGCCGTGTCTCTCAGCATCAGTCGGGAGCATGGGCTTCTGTCCAAATAACTTGGATAACGTGGCCATGGGGTGTTGAGTGTCAGCTGATGGCTGCGCTTAAAATACAGCGGGGGCTGAGCCATCGAGGCCTGGCCTCCCCGCAGTTACTGTCAGACTCTTTCTGTAAAGCAGCTTCAACCATTTGGGGTTTTGAGTCTCCAGGGGATGTGGGTTTTTTTTAGCATGGGAAAGTGACCGGTTTTGAAATGTCAGGTTGAAAAGCTTATGTAATATCATCTACAGGAATAAAGAATGTGTCATGGGTGATACTAGCTGGAGCTGGGCACCAAGTGATGGTGAACCAAGATGAGTAAGAACCTGTCCTGGCTTCATGGAGTTCTGAGTGATCCACTGCAGGACTCTTGTCCATCTGAAATGACTGTCCATCTGAAATGGCAGAAGTAGGCAGCTGTCAGAGTCTAGTACAATGGGACACTTTCTGTGTTTTCCAGAAGTTCCAAGTTACCCCAGGGCAGCGCAAGAGAATTTTTACTTACTGGTGATTGTGTGCTGCTCACTGTAACTTGTCATCAGAGTAGCTGTGAAATATGCTCAGAGTAAGAGGATGTCTCATTGTTCCTGCCAGACCACTCTGTAATTTTACAGCAGTGCCTGTAATACATGCTTTGAGGCATGCCCAGTGGAGACTGGCACTCTTGGTTGGGTTTAAGAGTAGCTTCAGAACTGAACTTTCTTGACATACTTGGCCAAGAGCAAGAGTCCACTGAAGATACACCACTTTCTACATCTGAACAGCCTGATAACCAGTACAGATTTGGTATTGCCATGCTTAGGTGGAGCACAGGTCAGAAGCTACGATAAGTGTGATTTTTTTTTTTTTTTTTTTATATATCTGTTTGAACTAGGTCATGAGACAGCTCCGTCCTTGGGATGTGCCAAACCTCATGTTACTTTGAGATCAGAAAAGCCTTTTTTTTAAAAAAAAATAAATTAAAAACTTGCATTTGCCTTTTATCAAAGCCTGTGCCTACAAGGAAGCAGTGCAGGCTGTGTGCCTATGCAGAGGACAAAAGATTTAACCAGTGTTATCTTGCCAAGTGACTAGCAGTAACCTAAATGTTTTTTAAAGAAAGCGGGGGTGTGGGGAAGAGCGAAATACTAAACAAATAATTAAATTAACCTTAGTAAGGTGAAAAACCCACCCAAAACAACCTATTAAAATTTTATATAAGGTGGATAGGCACTGGTAATTTTTTAAAAAAATTTTTAAAAAAGTGATGTTGAGCAAGATGACTCCTGCTGGAGCAGGGCGCTGGAGGAGCAGGCTGCGCGTGCCGGGCAGCTTCCTGCGGCGCCCGTCCCAGCGCGCGTGGGGCAGAGGGGCTGCCTCGGCAGTGGGGAGGCCCGAGCTGGCACAGTTGGGCATATGGGCCGCAGGCTACTTTCAGGTCTGCGTGAAGACTCTTTCTGAAAGTTGGGGCTTGTTGAACACATTAAAGTAGTGCTGAACAGGGCACGAGCCCCATCTGTGGCACATCAGCCACGTAACAGGTTATCGCCCTTCTATACAAAGTCAGCACTTGGCATTGGTAGATCCTGACTCCCTTACTCAACTACAGTTAATAATAACCCTTAATATGATGGGCAACCTATGCATTTGTCATTGGGTTTGCTGAGTTGTCCTAAATAAAGCTTGCTCGAGGAATTTGAGGCTGAGGAGCCCTTTCCCCAGACAAGCACCTCATATTTTGTAACCAAATACTCCTAAGTACTGCAACAAAAACCGCCCTGCGTTCCAGAAGTAACTGAGTGCCAAACTGTAAAGAATTACAAGAATGTATTTTCTGAGGATTTAAATGTTAAATCCCTTTTGTGACAAAAGGAACAAATAATACTTTAAACCCCAGATGCCCTTATTCCTGCAGGTGCAAAGCAGGCAGGTCAGACCGGGACGGGGTGTCTGTTGCTGGCATCTGTCACAGCAAGCCCCACTGTCTGCTTAGTGGGAGTGGGAAATGGTTGGAACTAGACAGCTGTTGTCAAGAGGAGAAAAATATTGAGGGGGATTTTCCCATCCTGCCCTGTTTCTATTTTCATAAGGAGGAAGTATGTAAGCCTAAAAATGAGAGCTGTTTGACTGCACATACTTGTTATCTGTATAAAAAATCCAACAGGTATGCTGCTATATAAGGTCCCTTGCACACCTGTTTTTGAAGATCAGCTGACTCATAATTCTTGTGTGTAAGGCATCTTTGAGATGGAAAGGAAAATGATCAAGGAGTTGGGAGTTCTCAAAAATCTTGCTGAACTTACCTGTACTCCCTCCCACCTTGCAGTGAGGTTTTGTGCTGCATTGCCTTACTGCAGAACAGAGCCAAGCCAAGTTGCAGAGAGCAGCCTCAGAACATCACTCAGAAATGACAGCTGGGAGACCAGCACATGGCTCGAAATGGGCCATTTTGGCCATTATTGATATATAAGTAGTCAGGTTTTTTTAAGTCTGATGCGACATTGTTGTGTAGAGTTTATTCCCAAGTCCTGGCTGGCGACACAACGCAGTGACAGTTTGTGGGGGGTGCCCTGTGCTCCGTTTCATGGGGGGTCCTGTTGTGACATAGCCCCCGGGCACTGCTGGCGAGGTGACCCGCACTGCCCTGTTACGGTGCCAGCAGAAGCCTCCTGGCAACACAGGCACAGGCTTCTGCTTTGGGGACCCAGCAGAACCCCGTCTGGGTTTGGTGTGTAACTTCCTTAAACAAAACGTATGCTGCGGGGATTATAAAATTAAAGGTAAATTTCGTGGTGTTTCGGCTTGACAAGCAAAACTAAATTGGAGGAGGGGAAGGAAAAAGAAAAGTTATTTCTAGTGAGTGTTATTTAAAATACTTCCTGTTTTAATAGGATGATGACAACGCTGTACCTTCTGCTCCTGATCCTCCAAGTCTTCTCTTGCATGAGCATGGAACAGGTTTCTGCTTTGATTCCAGGTAAATGTGATCCTTTATTGTTCTGTACTGGCACAGATGGGTTTCTGTATAACTGGACTGTTTTACTCAAGGGTAAGGGGAAAAACTACTGAGCACTGTCAGGGAACGTTTGGTTTACAGTTAAATCTTGGAGAACACGCTGTGAGGCTGGGTACAGTGTTTGTGCTGGACCTTGTTTTGACAGCATGTGGACAATTTCTTTGGTAAATGAGTAACTTTGGGGTGTTTTCCCTCTCTCTTTCCAACCTAATTGTGAACCTGAGTTTAGAGCTTTTATAAAGTGTTATGTTTGCTAAGAGCAAGCATTTATGAGCAGGGAGAGCGGGTTCCTGTGGAACTGCTTGGCCATTAAGACATTCAGTAGATTTGTATTCAGTGGTAGCTGGAATTATGTCAAAACTATGTTGCTTTTAAAATGCCAGATTAGTTTGGAAATCCTGTGTAAAACTACTTCAGCTGTATTGAGCACTGTCAACAAAGAAGTTGAAATGAAGTGTGTGATAAAGTCTGCTCAAATTTAAGCTTGTAGTAAAGTTCTTAAGTTAGTAGCAGCAGGTTCCTCCCTTTATTTTGCAGTAACAGATTAACTGACTTTTTTCCCTTTTTCTTTCTCTCCACCTCCTCGTGAAGCTTTGACGTGCACAAGAAGTGTCCTCTTTGCGATGTGATGTTTCCCCCCAACTACGATCAGAGCAAGTTTGAGGAGCACGTTGAGAGCCACTGGAAGGTGTGCCCCATGTGCAGTGAGCAGTTCCCGCCCGACTATGACCAGCAAGGGTTTGAGAGGCACGTTCAGACACACTTTGATCAGAACGTATTAAATTTTGATTAAATCCTTTGGTTTGCAGTGTAGCTTAAAATAAACCTTTGAGTAGTCCACCCACGGAATAAAACCAGTGTGGCTTTCCTGTAACCAAGCAAACTTCTGATAAATGCTGATGTACTCTAACGGGAGCCGTGGCACCTTGTGGCTCTAAGCTGCTGTTGGGTTCTCTTCTCTCTCTGCCTAACATCATACTAAAAAACCCCACAAAGCCCCCGACCTTGTTGTGTACGTAGCCGTTTATTCCCTGAGTTAGCACAATTTGTAAGGACGTGGGAATGACTTAGTCTCAGAAAAAAGGAGATCGGCTTCATGATGTTTTTCAGCTACACAAAGAGAAAAAAACACCAGAACACCTGTGGTTTTTCTTGATCATGATAACTAAGGCACGATTAAAAATGTAATAAACAGATGTTTCTCCTAGCAAATTTGTGTAGTTTTCCTTTGAGTAACAGTTAAATTGGAAAGTTACATTACTTGCCCTATGAAAATACAGATTTCTGGTAAGTTTCAGAAATGTAGATGCATGTACGGGGAGATTACGTGCTTGCACCAAAAGGAATGGCAAACACTTCGGATTTTGCATATAGACTGTTTGCCTTGAGAGGTGATGCTCAAGGAAGTTCGTTACACCTTGAGGTGGTATTTCTGAGTTGAAAGAAACTGTTGTGGTTCAATGACTAAAAGTAATTGTTTAAAAATATCATTGCCATTACGTTGCAGTTGCGTTCAGTAGAAAACACCATTCTGTTTTCACAACAGTGAATTGTGTTCTTTTTGACTTTGGGCTTTAAAAACTTTCTGCATTTTAATTTTACATAGTTCTTTCAGTAAGTAAAAATGTGTGTATATCTAAACATTTTATATTTACTTTAACTGTATTAAGTCGATTTGCTTTCCACTTGTTGTACAGTAGTCTTGTTACCATTAAAAGCAAAATTATTCCTGGAGTCAGTGTTGCTTTTTTTCCACTGCTTAGAGGACGTTTCAGCTTTGTATGTCAAAGACACTGTTGCTCAGGTCTGTTTATGCTCTTTGTTTGAGGGGGAGACTCGAGGACTAACGATGTGAGTAGCTTCTGTTGTCTGTGGTTCTCCCACGAGCACGTGCAGTGTCCTGTTCAGGGCAGGACCTATTAAAAACTGCGTGACGCAGAGAGTGTCTTGGGTAGCAGCTGCTCGCTCCGTCAGGCCTTGTGTTCCATTTCAGGTCTTAGATGCTTCCAACTGTGAACATCATGTCAAGAGAGGGTCTGAGGTAAGGCCTGGAGGTACTGAAAGAACATTTTGTCCATTTTTGTTGTGCTGTGACTCAACAGCTTATGAAAAAAGCAGGCTATGAAATTAAAATATTATTAGTTATCATATTATTAAAGATTTAGGAAGTCTCAGAGGTTCGTATCCCACACAGGCAGGAAAACCTCAAAACCCGATTGTGCCCAAGCAGGGACCTCTCTCAGATGTGTTTATATTTGGGGAATTACCAAAATAGTTTCCCAGTTTTACTGAGGTAAAATATACAAATAGAAGACTGTACACAGCCCAAGAACTTTTTAGGCTAGTAAGGAGTGAGGAACAAACTTTTTAAGTCAGAGGCAGTTTATTTTAAATGTGATTTGATTTACATTTATAAGCAGCTTTCTTGACAGGAATTCTTTAAGTTGCCTTCAGTTCTAAAACAAACCTCTGTCACTTTCAAACTTAAAGTACTTTGTCCCCAACAAAACATATGAAAATATAATTTAAAGCACACTTTTCACAGACACAGTACAATACATTCACTATACACAGTATAACAAAATAGTCCCATCTTTACCTGTTTAATAATACTGTCACGATGAATAGGTAAATAGAAACTGGAGTTTCATTTTTATAGTTGAAAGGAATCTACATGCAACAATGACGTTTTACGACTGTTTAGCTGTTTAATGAACTTACCCAGCCTGTAGTTTCTTGCACTAGGAGCACAGCCAGAACCTGTTTGTTGGCCAGGTCTGTTGCCAGCTGCTGACGGTGTGAAGCGGCTGCCTGGGGCCCTGTGTGTGTCCCCCAGAACCTCTCCTGTCTGGATCACCCCTTGAGCCCGGCTGGCAGGGCGGCACGGTGCCCGCGCCGGCACCTCCCTGCCCTTTGAGAAATGACGCGTCATTCACAACGCTCCCGCGTCAGGCTGCTGCCTCAGCGAGTGCTTTACTCTGCTGGAGAAGAGGTTACTGTCATCCTTACAACGTTTTGCTTTAAAGCTTTGGAATGAAAACAAAAAAAAAAAAAAAAGAAAGAGGGAAAGCTCATTCTTCTGCTCTTTGAGCTTTCTTTTGCACTTAACAGGAACTAAGCAAAGGCGATGACCGTTGGACACAGTGCGTTCCACCCTAACACTCCCCATGTGGGAACTGCCCCGGGCTGGGGCTGGGGGTGCTGAGTGCCCCCCTCTGCCCCTGCCCAGCTGCGCTCCGAGAATAGCACTTGTGAGAGAAGAACGCTCAAGGCAGGATGGGAAGCAACACATGCCCAGGTAGGGTCCAGACATGAAGCGCCCTCATGTTTGCTTTAGTTTTTTTAAGTCAGTCTCCAACCACCTGCTGCAAGAAGCACTTAATCTTCAGTAAGGCTTGTATGTATGTCTCATAGCGGCAATATGAATCGTAAAGCTAAACAGCCACTCCCAAATGGAATGCGGTGACCTACGATGAGAAGCAAAAAATGCACAAAAGAAAACCTCAAGCTACGATGAATGTGAGGGAGAGGCATCGGAAACTCCCTTAGCGCAACTAACGGACCTCCTCACACCGCACGCAGAGCTTTCAATTTTTATTTGCAACCACGGGCCCGCGCTCGTGCAGTCGTTGCAAGAATTGGCAACACATAAAACATTAAATCTGTTGGCAATAGAGAACTACAAAGTGCTTTAAACCTTCATCTGAGATGAAGATAATCGTTTCTCACACACACATAAATTTGCACTTAAGTATTTCCAAGTGTCTTTCTAACAGTTCAGGGGTAAGTAAGTATTTAGTTGGACTGGGATATTGGTCCTCAAAAGTTTGATGGGTGTGAACATAAAATGACACCTTGTACAAAAAAAAATAGCAATTTCTAACACTAAAGTGATCGATAGTTCGAATGGCAAGATTTTCAGCATTTCAAGAGGGAGGAAAAAAAAAGATTTGCAAGATAATATAAAATACAGCAAGCACACCTTTTTATGTATGTTATTTAAGTATGAAAATATTTTTAGCATATTATGTTAAACATTCTTTCTTATTTATATTTCCGTTACCTACAAGACTTGCTACTCCACTGATAACTCCGTTATGTAAGGCATGTTAACTAGAGTCTGACAAGGGTGGTGTTGTTTTGGTTTTGCACACACAGTGACAGATGCATCAAAAGTCTTCACCACGTTACAATCTGGCAAGGGTCTCGGTGCCAAGCGCTCCTCCCTCCTCTCTCGCCCCTACTCAGCTCTCCAGTACAGCTAAATATGCAACAACGTCCCCCCCACCCCCTGGGTTTTCTGTTTGTTTTTTTTGTGGGTTTTTTTTTTGTTTTTCTTTTGGAGAAAAATGTTCTGAAGAACCTATAGCTTTTATAGCACCTTATCTCAAAGTAATGAAAATGGGGTATGATGATTACATGTGCAAATGTACAAAATCATTAACTCTACAAAGATACGTCATTCCAAAATTACAGAAAATTTTAAAGCATGCATTTAACTTTAAAGGGTTGCTGAATGCTTCCCCTGAAAAAGGTGGCTGTTCTCAAAATCAGCAACTGCTGGTGAGGGTTTCTTGGCACGTTTGTGACCAGCATGTTATTGCTGCATCTTCCTGATGATCTCAGCAGACACGGGAGGGTGGAAATTGATTGTGTGGTGCCGCAGGCCCTGAGCTGTCTTGTAACTCTTTCCGCAGCGACATTTGAAGGGTTTGCGCACGCGGATTTGCGTCCTGTGGCCGTTCTTGGCGTGGTACTTGATACCGTTCACATTCTGCCAGAGAGAAAGGGAAGCGTTAGTGGTCGAGCAGCCTGAGAAGGGCTTAACTTCCAGGTAAAACTGGAAATGCATTCACATTGTGGGCAAAAGCACAGAAGTCTCTCGGAAGCCCTGCTGGGTGTGCCACTTTTGAGGTGGGACAAGAACAATCTGCATGGTTCCAATGCAGGAAACTCATCTACCTGGGTAACTCTGATTTCTACCTCCCAACATACAGCATGCACAATGGGCTCACACGTGGATGTTCCTTCCTTCATGATGTTTTTTTTTTCATGTAGTGCTGACAAACTTTATTCAGAGGTTCATTTACAAGCAAACAAAGAATTGGCATGAAGAGTCGAGTCACACTTCTTCGAAAAGCCAAAGCCCCCCCGTGCCGTGGTGTGTTGTTCCATTTTGTGTCATTGTCTCTAGATATGTCTTTAGGCTCCTGCAAGTTCTGATAGTTTACACATTGTCTCCAAAGAATTAACTGCATGGAATGCTTAGAAGAGTTACACAGGGCACTCAGAAAATAATGCAGAGAAGCCATGTGCAAAATAGCTATTGTTTGGGAACATTCTACAGCTAAAACCAGGGAACTGATCTCCACTGTAGATTAGACAGAAAGAAGAAAAAGGCTGCAGCACCACAGCACTCACCCTCAGACCAGTGTGGGCAGCACCTTGGCTAGGTTAATCCAGAACCTCACTAAATATAAATCAAAGCCCTGTCCTCCTTTTCACGTATTTCTGGCAAAAATGGAAGAAGCTGTTATGGTCACACCAGCTGCTGTGATACTACTTTATGTAGGACTCGTCTTACTGGAGCCTTCCTCTTACAGAGCAGATTTTTGGATAAATAGGGAAAGGCAAACTGTCTTTCATGAGAGCTTCTCCTAGGAAGAAACCAAAGAAGGCGCCAAGACAATCTGTGACAAGAAGCTACAGCACTGAGGCTTTCTCAAGTTTCCAGATACGTATCTCCATGGTTTTTGAAATGTATTTTTAAAAAGCTAAACTCAAGTAACAGCCTGAATATTAATTAATCCACTAAAGTTTCAGGGGTTTTGTCTTTGCTGAAACACTGCCTGGTGTTACATGTAACCAAAGTCCCCCCAGCTCTTTAAGCAACAAGTTCAGGTTTATTAACACGCAGCTTGCAGTAGAGTGGGAAGCTCCAGCTTGGAACTCAGAGCAATTAGACAAATCAGATAATTTGTTTTTTTTTTAAAAAAAAAAAAACAAAACAGCAGTGTCAGGGAAGGGGGGAGAAGTGTAATGGCGGAGAAACCGCCCAGCACCCGACGGCCGCGGTGTCCTCGCCCCACTCTGCACAGGGCTGGGCCGCCCTCACCACAGGGAACTACGCCATGGCAGCAACCTGGTTTTGATCTTCAAGTAAGAACGGTTCTCCAGTTCTGACGATAAAGTTGAGTGTGGTATTGTTCTTGCCAAAACCGGTGGTGCCCAGGGCAGGCTGTACTGCTCGAGTGGCACCCTAGGGCCAACCCAGAGAGGTTCGTTTGTGGAAATCCTGCAGAAAGAAAAACAGCCTAAAATATCCACCCTGGAAAAGGGTATGGAGCTCGACTGCAAGCAATTGCTCTGCCCACAAATTCATGCTTCTATCCTCCAGTGTATCCAGGCACTGACTCCTCACCTGAACTTGGGAATCCAAACCCCAAATTGTCCTTTACACCCTTAAAAATACCGCACAATGCTTGCTCAGCTCTCACCCTAGATGTGGGAGACATGAATCTGTATCTCCAGTTTGTACTGGAGACTGAAAATAGGAGCCTTTAGTGCAGGTTACTTCTGGGTGAAGGGTATTCAGAGGCAGCAGAACGCCGTACCCCCCAGACACACCAGAGCACCTCAAAGCTACAAATCACCCTCGAGAGTAGTCAAGTGAATTCCCTGCAAGCTACCTGAGATTCTGAGGCAGCTTTTAGATGGTTTTGCACATTGTCACAACCTTCAGCACCCGCAGGGGTGAGCAGGCTGGGAATGTCACCGGATGGCACGTGCACTGTCATAAGGCATCTGTCAACATCTAAGTACCATTCAGGACCTGCGCCTCCAAAGAAGAGAAAATCTGGGGGTGATCTGCTGAACTTGCTACTGCAGTGAGATTTTAAAACCAAAGTTATCCCCAAACCCTATATATAGTTTGGAAGTTACAGAAACCTGCTTGGACTTTTAATTTTAGTAAGAAATCATTTTAAGATACTTTAAACCTAGTATCAAATGCTACAGATGCCATGTATCTGCCATCACAGGTATCCTCACTGTTCCAGGTCTCTGGTACTCTTCTGCTGATCCAGATTTTTTCATGATCCCCTGGCCCTCGGATACACCATGTGATTCGATGGTGGGGAAAAGCACTTTCAGGCAGAGAAATTTAGGGAAATGCTAAATCAGAAACCTACACAGAATAACTGGACCATGGAAGGTTTGCAGAATAGGAAACCAAGCAGAGCATGAGGAGCTAGTATGACATGAAGTTTGACCTGTACTCCTGTCTAGAAGAAAACTCTTCTTAGAATTCCAGTCTGTTCTTCAGCAGTTTTTCCACTGCTGTGCTGTAAACACTTTGTTGTATGTCTGGGCTGGGTTTGTTGAGCTACGGCAAAACCTGCTGCCAAACCCATACATCACTTTTATTGCTCTGGTTACTTAGGTTGCTCATTATTTACTCTCACAAATGATTGAGGAAGAAGATGGCTGTATAGAAGGGCACTCTAAAAACTTAAACAGGAGGAAACAATCATTAACATGGGACCAGATCAGGAGGAGACAGAGAAGTTCAGACTGGGCTACCTGGTTTGCATGGACACAAGGGCACTTGCTGGGCAGGGCCCCTTGTACAGCAGCACTTGTGAAGCCACCCCCTTCAAGTAGAAGGGGCATCGAGGACAGTTTGGGAGGATTTCTTGTTTCAGACTTGGACATCTGTGTATCTTTTTGTATCTCTTGGCTGTTCCTCCTGAAGCTTTCTTTGCGGGCCCAGGTCCTCTCTGCTCAACTTGCAAGCTCTGGCTTGCTCCTTCCTTTCAAGTAAATTCCGTTCTTTCCCTCTCTCCCTTTGATATCCTCCCTTCCTAAGCTCTGCTGACTCCCACTGCTCTTAGATCAGCTTCGGGGGGGGGGAGGGGTGGGGGGGAGGGGGCGTGCCCCACCCTAGCACCCTTGCCCCACTACCCACCAGAAAGACAAGCCCAATGCCATGGCATGCTCAGAAGGTACCACTTCTCCTCTTGCCCAAGGCCACAAAGCAGTCATGTATGTAAGCAACATGTCCTATGCATGGAAATCTGTTATTCTTTTATTATTGCATTTGCACAAACCAGAAAACTTAGGACAAATGCTCTAGGGTTTTCTCTATAACAGCATCTACACATTATTTGTGCATTTTTTGGTATCTATTAGATACCATACCTCATTGGCTCTTTGGAAGTTGCCTGAATAAGTTTATCTACATCATATACACATTTTGAACGTCCCTCTCCAGAGCTAGAGACCAAATAGTTGGCACATGTAGGTGGTGTCTAATAAAAGGAAAATCAATTGTCATGTTCATAAATCCACACTTTAGCTCCTACAGGTGGCATTTTGCAAAGCATGGCCACTACTCAATACCCCCACACTTCCAGACAGGGCACCTAAATGCAGATCTAAAAATCTGGTGAGGGTGAACTCCACAGAAACAAGATTAAGACCACTAGGTTCCTTTGAATCATTCAGGTTATTCTCAAAATAAAATACAAAGCATCTGAAGAAAGAAAAATCTATAAATGGCAAAATATAAAATACTCACAATTTCTTCTTTAGGTCAGTAACCATAATCAGAGAAGAAGAAGGCAAGCTTCTGAAAAGAGTTCAGAGGCTCGTGTTTTAAGCATATAGAAGTCAGTGTGCTCCAAATTAATTTAGCTGTTTCTGCCTATCCCACAAATAGATTTACGTATCATTAAAAGAGGTGTGGGTTTTTCCCCCAGAACCTTCATCTCCTCAAGAAAATCTGTGCCATACAGTACAGAGTACTAATATATATGTTACAAGCAAGCAATTTTATTTTTTTAAAAAATAAAGTTGCTAAAGAACAACTGAATGTTTATGACTCACTTCTACTGCGCTGCCTATGGGAAACCACCAAGAGATAGCTGCCGGGCAGGAGGCCAGTAGGGTCTTCTGATACTCATCTGGGCTTGTGTATAAACATGTTCTCATGGCAGTTTCCATTGTCCGCCCCAGCCCGTTCCTTGGGAGTATTCGTTGTACTCATTCTCCTCTTATTTACCTTTCCATAATGACTTTTCAGTGCAGAGGCCATCTTTTATCCTTGTACATTGTTTGCAAAAAGAAGCCCCAGCCCTACTGTGTCCTTTAAGCGGTACCGTAAGACAAATAACACATCTAAAAATAATGTTTCTGCTTCTCAAATGTACGTCACCTAAGGCCAGACAAAAGAAGACTGTGTATATATCCCCGTTTCCGCCTCGCTCCCGAAAGGAATGCTCCTTTCTCAGCCGTAAAGCGAGCCTGGCAATTACTGTACGTGCATGCCCCTGTTCCTGTTTGGAGCACTGTAATTGTTTTACAGCCCTGATGGTGATTATCCAGTACCCACCAGAAAATCCCAGGGCTTTGATCACAGGACTCCCTACCCAGACTCCGCAAATAATTCATCAGAGGGGGTTAAGCAGAAGGAAGATGAAGAGGAAACAAGAAACACAGCTGGCACAAAGCTATAAGGAAGGAAACAGATAAAATGTAAAAGGAAAAAACTAAGCTGAAAAGAAAAAAGGAAGGAAACAGAGCCCACAGAAAAGAGAAATGAGGTGTGGCAGAGTTGAAGGAAACGTGTTTTCCTATCGGGACTGAACAGAGGTGAGTCTCTCAGGAAAATACAGCACTTTTTATGTGCTGCTGCTCTCTGTCTGTCAGCCTCTCCGAGGGTCGTTAATTTGCTCCCTGTCCAACTGTTCTAACATTAACGGTGTACAAGATATCCCCGAGACGGTCCTTGCACAACTCAGATGGATGTAGTGAGATAGCAGCAGAAGCAAGCAGAAACAGCTCTCTTATTTGGGCAATAAAAAGACAGAGGGCTGGCAGTCAAACATAGAACAGACAGGATATAGCAAATTACAGGGCTCTCCTTCTAGCCTTGGCCATTAAGGGAATGCTTTCTGCAATGCATGGATGCCCTGTGGGCACAGCGACTTCTAATGATCAGCACGGCTTGTCTGCTTCCTGAGCTAGGGATTTAGCTTTTATGCTACTGCCTTCATCTGGCACAGCTTCTGCCATACACAAGAAAAAACATTAATCTTGAATACTGTGGGTATATCTGCAAAGTAATACTTGTAAATAGTCTGAAAACACCTTTCCCTCTGCCCTACCCCTGGAGATGGTGTTCGGTTTTTCCTGTAACTGAAGAGACATGACACAGTTAAGGCTAGTCACTGCAAAAATAGACTTGTATGCCACTGAGAAGTGAGTGAGAAGTGAGCACACTTTCTTGTTCATGTTCCACATCAGTGCTGTCAGTACTCCTGGATCTGTGTGGGAATCTGAGCCGAGTGACATGCTGCCACAGGAGCTGCCACAGGCTGGAGAAGCTGCAGTGTCACTGAAACACGTCTTTCTCTCCTGCACAGTTTCACACACAGTTTATTCATTCTTGTCACAATTAATTATTTTATCTCAAATGTTACTGGTCTTCCTATATTTTTATTCTGTACTTCTGTTCTACATATATATAGAATACTTTTCAGTTATTTAAAGGAGAAGCCATAAAATGAAACTGGTATAAAGCCAACCCATCCACCACAAAATTTTCTAGGGTAAAAGCCAGTGGTTGAATCTTCCAGTACTACATGCAAACACTTCAGAGAATGATTTAGAGGAATTGTGGCAACATGCCGTTTCTCTTCCCAAATGCCAATAGCTATAGGATACCATGCTGAAGTCCAAGCTGTTCTACACAATTTCATCTGTCTCTGCACTGGTTCATGTGAAGCAATACTCCTCACAACACCATGTCATTTCTCTGATGCTCTTGCCTTTCTGAGGTGACCTCTGACTTTCAGAATGTCAACCACCACCTTCCACCCATCACCCTGAGCAGAAAAAGTACCCTGGGCACAGCCTTAATAACGTAGAGGCAGTACCTCTGGCTGTGACACAGAAGGAATTCATTCTGGCACTGACGGGCAGGAGCTTTTTATTTAGTGTTTCTGAAAGGGACCCAAGAGATCGTTTTGCTGGTAGTACCTCATGCATTCTGCAGTTTATTTGTCTAAATAATTGAAAGTTAGTTAAAATGTTTAAAACAATAGAATCACTACATATACCCTCTCTTGACAAGGATGTAAAAGGCTACATCCTTTGTAAAACTGGTAACCTGGCTGTGTCTGAGAGGAAATAAGAGAATAAAATATGTAGTCTGCTAAAATACCAGAAAAATAAATATGAAAAATCTCTATTAAAAAGAGAAAGGTACAAATTGATTTTAGAGGCTTCCCCCCAACACTACACCAGCAGAAAATAAGGTAGGTCTGCACCACCACTTACCTTATATCTTTTTTTACATCCAGGAACAGGACAGGCAAAAGGTTTCTCATCCCCTCCATTCATGCACATTGAACTAAGGATAGCTTCAGAGCTGATGGCACTTTCTGTAGTCCAGGACTCATCACTGTCTGATTCTTCATAGTCTACTTCCTCCTCATCATATTCACTACCTAGAAGAGCAAGGTAGTGAGATAAAACAAGAATAAGTAACAGCGCAGCAAGATAACGCGCTCTGCATTTACTGCATCAGTTACAGTGACTCGCAATTTCCCCACTTCTGTCTTTTCTCGAAGACAGTTATTTTTAATTTTATAAACCTATCTTTCTTATGGTTATTTATTCCTTCATAAAGATACCAGTGGTTCTTTTTCTAACAACCAGGACGGGCATTGTTAATATATCTTCATAAACCGTTAATGGCGTGGCACAGAAAGTTCAAAGAACTGATTTTAAAATGCAGTTTCATTACTCCTCAAATGCCAGGATCCTTCTGTCCTTCCCAGCGCCCAAACAGAAAACATGGGGTTCCCCCTGCACCCCTACAATTAAAGCTAACTTTAAGGCTTTTCTTTATGCAACACAATACTGAAGAGCGCAATTCTACAGATCATAAACAGTGTAAAATAATATGTTGACAAGTCCTAATGCATTTACTAGCCCTTTGGAATTAATAGGAATTATAGCACAACATTAATAAGAATTATATTGTAGCAATTATAGTTGTGAAATTCATTCCCTCAGGTGTGGGGATAAATTGCATTGTGTGGCTGCCCTGAACAGACCGCGCTATGTTCCAGATATGCCACGACAGCCGCTCGAGCAGCTGGTGCTGAGTTTATTTATTATTTTTAATTGCAAAAACTATTAATGAAGTCTTCTGAGGAAGTTAAATGTGAAACAAGAGAAATTAGGAAAGCAGAATTCCAACTATAAAACTACAGTTAAAAAAGGAAAGCAGGGGAGGGAAGAGCCCCAGTTGATTAAAAAGAAAATATATGCACAGAGGGAGAGAGAGGGAAACTTCTGTGGTGTCAGCAGGAGGTGGTGCTGTGTTTCCCCTCCCCTTTCTTCTCTCCCTTTCCCAGCTCTGCTCAGTTTTATCCTTTCTGCTGAAAGATGATTTGGCTCCGAGTGCTGGAATAGCTCCCGTTATTAAAGACAGTTATGTGACACTTGGCATGGCTCTCCCTGCTTCCCTCACATGACCTTTAAGTGCACGCCTCTGAAAATGCGGAGGGATGCCTCGAGGCGCTTTAAAAAAGAAACGTCCCAGCTTCCCAGAGAAAACCCCTGCTGCAGTGGACAGTGAGGTCTAAGTTTTTTTTTGGTTTTTTTTTTTTTTGGCTTCTGGTGAAACTGAACACACACCTAGCACCTCAGATTTTTCTGTTTGGGTTCCCCCTCCCCCAGAACTCTCACTGCGCCTTGTCCCCTCTCCGTCGGCGAGCAGGGATGCATGTGAGCTGGTAGCTACAAGTACTCAGGGCTCCTGAGCTTTAAGGAGATACTGTAGGTCCGCTTACAGATGCCAGGCTGTCCACGTTTCTTTCCCGTGGCTTCCATGCGTAGCGGGTGGCGCGCAGATGGGGAACGATGGATGGTTTCCCACCGTCAACAACGGTCGGCATGAGCGCAGGCACACACGCTCTGCAGCACATCTGGAAACCTCTGCCCTGCCGACTGCCACTCCTCATCCCACACCGAATGAGCGAAAGCCAAAGAAAGCATTATTGACCTCTTAAAATATTTCTGAACTCTAGGAACAGTTAACCTAAAATGAAGTTAAGAGTTGTTATAGTTTAATTAACTAATAAAAAAATGGAGGCAAAACCACAACTCTGCTTCTACGATTTCCTGCCCTTGATTGTATCTTGATGGAAAAAATTCCTCAAGCTGTTTCTTTCAAACTTTTTAGCTCAGTGGGATTTATTTTTCTTTCTTTTTTTTTTTTTTTTTTTTTTTTTTTTTTTTTTTAATAAAATGCAACAGAAAACCCCATTGTAAATACACGTATGCTCTCCTAGGATGAAAAATACACAACAATTCTAAACACTGGTACCAACAATTTCTGCCATTATAATCAACCGCCCCGCCCTTGTAAGCCCCCTTCAGAGTGGTGATTCCCTCCCAAACAAGATTTTGTCCTCCCTAAGGAAACATCATTTGAGACTGTAAGACATGTACTAAGGCTATCACTACTTCCGGTGATAACAGTGAGCATGCTGTTGTAAAACAATGATCAGTGCTCTATAATACTTAATATGTACCATGGAATATAAAAGGCAGACAGAACAGTGGGGAGAAGAGGCAATCACTGCAATTATGCATTTCCAGAGGTTTTCCTTTATTTTTAGGGCATCCTTTTAATTTTTCTAGTAACTTTGTACAGTATGACCCAATTCTGTAAGTACTTTTGCCCACGCTTCATTTACAGACACTTTGAAGAAGAGAGACAGAAGAAAGCAAAACGTGTGTGTAAGGATCTCTCAGGTCAGACCAACCCTAAGTTTTTCTTTTAATTAGCTCACATGAACAAAAATGCAAGACTTTGTGTAGTACAGTCAAAAGAGTTGTTTAAACATTATAAGCAAATGCTCTATTGTCTGAATTTTTTAAATCCAGACTTGCCACTATGGATTTGAAAAATATGATGAGCTTTCTCAAGTATGAATAACCATATAAAACACTTTTCTTCTTGCACAAAACAATAAAACTCATGGTGCCAAGTACCTGAAAGGCATATTACTTTATACAAAAGCTGGAACTGCAGTTTATCATTGATTTTATCTAACTGTCCTACTGGACTCAATTGCTCATACTTGCTTTAAAAAAAAAAAAAAAAAAAAAAGGCAAAATTAAAAATCCTGAAATGAAATGTATTTAGGGGAGCCCTGGTAGAAACAAAATGCAAAAAACCTTTCGGTCTTGAAAAAAAAAATTAATTAGCAATAAAAATTTATCCTTCAAATAATTATGTTGTTTCAGTTGCCATAGAAAAACAACACTGATTTTTTCAGGCTTTTAACTGATTCCTCCTCAGAATTTAATTTCCTCAGTTGTCAGTGTCTAGGAGCAGCAACCCTTGAGGTGCCTCACCCACTGCGCGCAACACATGGGCGGGAGGAGAAACAAAAAGCACAACACGGAGGTTGGTGCTGCTGTAACAAACAGCCCCTAGGAGAGGTATTTTACCTACGCCCCGCCTGG